>NW_019246310.1:81535-98024 GCF_002742605.1 Olea europaea var. sylvestris
CCCGATCAACCTGTCAAATTTGAGCCCATTCCGACACAGTCGCGAAAAATGACGAAATTGACCTCGGCGCGATTTTTGTTTCCAATCAACCTGTCAAATTTCAGTCTATTCCGACACATTCGCAAAAAATGACGAAATTATCCTCGACGCGGATTTCGTTTCCGATCAACCAGTCAAATTTTAGCCCATTCCGACATCGTCGCGAAAAATGACGAAATTGCCCCGGGGCGATTTTTGTTTCCGATCAACCTGTCAAATTTTAGCCAATTCCGACACAGTCGCGAAAAATGAAGAAATTGCCCCGACGCGGTTATTGTTCCCGATCAACCAGTCAAATTCTAGCCCATTCCGACACCATTGCAAAAAATGATGAAATTGCCCCCGACGCGGTTTTTGTTCCCGATCAACCTGTCAAATTTGAGCCCATTCCGGCACAGTCGCTAAAAATGACGAAATTGACCCCGGCGTGATTTTTGTTTCCGATCAACCCGTCAAATTTCAACCCATTCCGACACCGTCGCGAAAAATGACGAAATTATCTCCGGCGCGATTTTTGTTTCCAATCAACCAGTCAAATTTTAGCCCACTCCGACACCGTCGCGAAAAATGACGAAGTAGCCCCCGGCGCAGTTTTTGTTTCCGATCAACCTGTCAAATTTCAGCCTATTCCGACACAGTCTCGAAAAATGACTAAATTGACCTCGGCGCGATTTTTGTTCCCGATCAACCTGTCAAATTTGAGCCCATTCCGGCACAGTCGCTAAAAATGACGAAATTGACCCCGGCGTGATTTTTGTTTCCGATCAACCCGTCAAATTTCAACCCATTCCGACACCGTCGCGAAAAATGACGAAATTATCTCCGGCGCGATTTTTGTTTCCAATCAACCAGTCAAATTTTAGCCCACTCCGACACCGTCGCGAAAAATGACGAAGTAGCCCCCGGCGCAGTTTTTGTTTCCGATCAACCTGTCAAATTTCAGCCTATTCCGACACAGTCTCGAAAAATGACTAAATTGACCTCGGCGCGATTTTTGTTCCCGATCAACCTGTCAAATTTGAGCCCATTCCGGCACAGTCGCTAAAAATGACGAAATTGACCCCGGCGTGATTTTTGTTTCCGATCAACCCGTCAAATTTCAACCCATTCCGACACCGTCGCGAAAAATGACGAAATTATCTCCGGCGCGATTTTTGTTTCCAATCAACCAGTCAAATTTTAGCCCACTCCGACACCGTCGCGAAAAATGACGAAGTAGCCCCCGGCGCAGTTTTTGTTTCCGATCAACCTGTCAAATTTCAGCCTATTCCGACACAGTCTCGAAAAATGACTAAATTGACCTCGGCGCGATTTTTGTTCCCGATCAACCTGTCAAATTTGAGCCCATTCCGGCACAGTCGCTAAAAATGACGAAATTGACCCCGGCGTGATTTTTGTTTCCGATCAACCCGTCAAATTTCAACCCATTCCGACACCGTCGCGAAAAATGACGAAATTATCTCCGGCGCGATTTTTGTTTCCAATCAACCAGTCAAATTTTAGCCCACTCCGACACCGTCGCGAAAAATGACGAAGTAGCCCCCGGCGCAGTTTTTGTTTCCGATCAACCTGTCAAATTTCAGCCTATTCCGACACAGTCTCGAAAAATGACTAAATTGACCTCGGCGCGATTTTTGTTCCCGATCAACCTGTCAAATTTGAGCCCATTCCGGCACAGTCGCTAAAAATGACGAAATTGACCCCGGCGTGATTTTTGTTTCCGATCAACCCGTCAAATTTCAACCCATTCCGACACCGTCGCGAAAAATGACGAAATTATCTCCGGCGCGATTTTTGTTTCCAATCAACCAGTCAAATTTTAGCCCACTCCGACACCGTCGCGAAAAATGACGAAGTAGCCCCCGGCGCAGTTTTTGTTTCCGATCAACCTGTCAAATTTTAGCCCATTCCGACACAATCTCGAAAAATGACGAAATTGACCCCGACGCGATTTTTGTTTCCGATCAACCTGTCAAATTTCAGCCTATTCCGACACAGTCTCGAAAAATGACTAAATTGACCTCGGCGCGATTTTTGTTCCCGATCAACCTGTCAAATTTGAGCCCATTCCGACACAGTCGCTAAAAATGACGAAATTGACCCCGGCGTGATTTTTGTTTCCGATCAACCCGTCAAATTTCAACCCATTCCGACACCGTCGCGAAAAATGACGAAATTATCTCCGGCGCGATTTTTGATTCCGATCAACCCGTCAAATTTTAGCCCATTCCGACACAGTCGCGAAAAATGACGAAATTGCCCCCGGCGCGGTTATTGTTCCCTATCAACCAATCAAATTTTAGCCCATTCCGAAACCATTGCAAAAAATGACGAAATTTTCCCTGGCGCAGGTTTTTTTTCCCGATCAACCTATCAAATTTGAGCCCATTCCGACACAGTCACGAAAAATGACGAAATTGACCTCGGCACGATTTTTGTTTCCGATCAAACTGTCAAATTTGAGCCCAATCCGACACAGTCGCGAAAAATGATGAAATTGACACCGGCGTGATTTTTGTTTCCGATCAACCTGTCAAATTTCAGCCCATTCCGATACCGTCGCGAAAAATGACGAAATTATCTCCGGCGCGATTTTTGTTTCCGATCAACCTGTCAAATTTTAGCCCATTCCGACACAGTCGCGAAAAATGACGAAATAGCCCCCGGTGCGGTTATTGATCCCGAACAACCAGTCAAATTTTAGCCCATTCCGACACCATTGCAAAAAATGACGAAATTACCACTGGCGCCATTTTTGTTTCCGATCAACCTGTCAAATTTCAGCCCATTCCGACACAGTCGTGAAAAATGACGAAATTATCCTCTGGGCGGATTTTGTTTCCGATCGACCAGTCAAATTTTAGCCCTTTCCGACATTGTCGTGAAAAATGAAGAAATTGCCCCCGGCGCGATTTTTGTTTCCGATCAATCCGTCAAATTTTAGCCAATTCCGACACAGTTGTGAAAAATGACGAAATTCACTTGGCGCGGTATTTGTTCCCAATCAACCTGTCAAATTTGAGCCCATCCCGATACAGTCACGAAAAATGACGAAATTGACCTCGGCGCGATTTTTGTTTCCGATCAACATGTCAAATTTTAGCCCATTCCGACACAGTAGCGAAAAATGACGAAATTGCCTCCGACGTGATTATTGTTCCCGATCAACCTGTCAAATTTGAGCCCATTCCGACACAGTCGCGATAAATGACGAAATTGACCCAGACGAGATTTTTGTTTCCGATCAACCTGTCAAATTTCAACCCATTCCGACACAGTCGTGAAAAATGACGAAATTATCCTAGGCGCGGAATTTGTTTCCGATCAACCAGTCAAATTTTAGCCCATTCCGACATCGTCTTGAAAAATGACAAAATTGCCCCCGGCGCGATTTTTGTTTCCGATCAACCTGCCAAATTTTAGCCAATTCCGACACAGTTGTGAAAAATGACGAAATTCACTCGGCGCGATTTTTGTTCCCGATCAACCTGTCAAATTTTAGACCATCCCGACACAGTCACGAAAAATGATGAAATTTACCCCGGCGCGATTTTTGTTTCCGATCAACCTGTCAAATTTTAGCCTATTCCGGCACAGTAGCGAAAAATGACGAAATTGCCCCCGGTGTGATTTTTGTTCCCGATCAACCGGTCAAATTTGAGCCCATTCCGACACAGTCGCGAAAAATGACGAAATTGACCCCGGCGCGATTTTTGTTTCCTATCAACCAGTCAAATATTAGCCCATTCCGACACAGTCGCGAAAAATGTCGAAATTGTCCCCGGCGCGATTTTTGTTTCCGATCAACCTGTCAAATTTTAGCCCATTCCGACACCTTCGCGAAAAATGACGAAGTAGCCCCCGGTGCAGTTTTTGTTTCCGATCAACCTATCAAATTTAAGCCCATTCCGACACAGTCACAAAAAATGACGAAATTGACCTTGGCGCGATATTTGTTCCCGGTCAACCTATCAAATTTGAGCCCATTCCGACACCGTCGCGAAAAATGACGAAATTATCTCCGGCGCGGTTTTTGTTTCCGATCAACCAGTCAAATTTTAGCCCATTCCGACACAGTCGCGAAAAATGACGAAATTGCACCCGGGGCGGTTATTGTTCCCGATAAACCAGTCAAATTTTAGCACATTCCGACATCATTGCAAAAAATGACGAAATTGCCCCCGGCGCGATTTTTATTCCCGATCAACCTGTCAAATTTTAGCCCATTTCGACACAGTCTTGAAAAATGACGAAATTGACCTCGGCGCGATTTTTGTTTCCGATCAACCTGTCAAATTTCAGTCCATTCCGACACATTCGCGAAAAATGACGAAATTATCCTCTGCGCGGATTTTGTTTCCGATCAACCAGTCAAATTTTAGCCCATTACGACATCGTCGCGAAAAATGACGAAATTGCGCCCGGGGCGATTTTTGTTTCCGATCCAATTCCGACACAGTTGCGCAAAATGACGAAATTCACCCGTCGCCGTTTTTGTTCCCGATCAACCTGTCAAATTTGTGCCCATTCCGACACAGTCGCAAAAAATGACGAAATTGACCCCGACGCGATTTTTGTTTCCGCTCAACATGTGAAATTTCAGCCCATTCCGAAACGATCGCCAAAAATGACGAAATTATCTCCGGCGCGATTTTTGTTTCCGATCAACCAGTCAAATTTTAGCCCACTCCGACACCGTCACGAAAAATGATGAAATAGCCCCCGGCGCAGTTTTCTTTTCCGATCAACCCGTCAAATTTTAGCCAATTTCGACACAATCGCGAAAAATGACGAAATTGCCCCTGGCGCAATTTTTGTTCCCGATCAACCAGTCAAATACTAGCCCATTCCGACAATATTGCAAAAAATAACGAAATCGACCCCGGCGCGCTTTTTGTTTCCGATCAACCTGTCAAATTTCAGCCCATTCCGACACGGTCGCGAAAAATGACGAAATTATCCACGTCGCGGTTTTTGTTTCCGATCAACCGGCCAAATTTTAGACAATTCCGACGCAGTCGCGAAAAATGACGATCAACCTGTCAAATTTCACCCCATCGCGAAAAATGACGAAATCGCCCCCGGCTAGATTTTTGTTTCCGATCAACCGGCCAAATTTTAGACAATTCCGACGCAGTCGCGAAAAATGACGATCAACCTGTCAAATTTCACCCCATCGCGAAAAATGACGAAATCGCCCCCGGCTAGATTTTTGTTTCCGATCAACCGGCCAAATTTTAGACAATTCCGACGCAGTCGCGAAAAATGACGATCAACCTGTCAAATTTCACCCCATCGCGAAAAATGACGAAATCGCCCCCGGCTAGATTTTTGTTTCCGATCAACCGGCCAAATTTTAGACAATTCCGACGCAGTCGCGAAAAATGACGATCAACCTGTCAAATTTCACCCCATCGCGAAAAATGACGAAATCGCCCCCGGCTAGATTTTTGTTTCCGATCAACCGGCCAAATTTTAGACAATTCCGACGCAGTCGCGAAAAATGACGATCAACCTGTCAAATTTCACCCCATCGCGAAAAATGACGAAATCGCCCCCGGCTAGATTTTTGTTTCCGATCAACCGGCCAAATTTTAGACAATTCCGACGCAGTCGCGAAAAATGACGATCAACCTGTCAAATTTCACCCCATCGCGAAAAATGACGAAATCGCCCCCGGCTAGATTTTTGTTTCCGATCAACCGGCCAAATTTTAGACAATTCCGACGCAGTCGCGAAAAATGACGATCAACCTGTCAAATTTCACCCCATCGCGAAAAATGACGAAATCGCCCCCGGCTAGATTTTTGTTTCCGATCAACCGGCCAAATTTTAGACAATTCCGACGCAGTCGCGAAAAATGACGATCAACCTGTCAAATTTCACCCCATCGCGAAAAATGACGAAATCGCCCCCGGCTAGATTTTTGTTTCCGATCAACCGGCCAAATTTTAGACAATTCCGACGCAGTCGCGAAAAATGACGATCAACCTGTCAAATTTCACCCCATCGCGAAAAATGACGAAATCGCCCCCGGCTAGATTTTTGTTTCCGATCAACCGGCCAAATTTTAGACAATTCCGACGCAGTCGCGAAAAATGACGATCAACCTGTCAAATTTCACCCCATCGCGAAAAATGACGAAATCGCCCCCGGCTAGATTTTTGTTTCCGATCAACCGGCCAAATTTTAGACAATTCCGACGCAGTCGCGAAAAATGACGATCAACCTGTCAAATTTCACCCCATCGCGAAAAATGACGAAATCGCCCCCGGCTAGATTTTTGTTTCCGATCAACCGGCCAAATTTTAGACAATTCCGACGCAGTCGCGAAAAATGACGATCAACCTGTCAAATTTCACCCCATCGCGAAAAATGACGAAATCGCCCCCGGCTAGATTTTTGTTTCCGATCAACCGGCCAAATTTTAGACAATTCCGACGCAGTCGCGAAAAATGACGATCAACCTGTCAAATTTCACCCCATCGCGAAAAATGACGAAATCGCCCCCGGCTAGATTTTTGTTTCCGATCAACCGGCCAAATTTTAGACAATTCCGACGCAGTCGCGAAAAATGACGATCAACCTGTCAAATTTCACCCCATCGCGAAAAATGACGAAATCGCCCCCGGCTAGATTTTTGTTTCCGATCAACCGGCCAAATTTTAGACAATTCCGACGCAGTCGCGAAAAATGACGATCAACCTGTCAAATTTCACCCCATCGCGAAAAATGACGAAATCGCCCCCGGCTAGATTTTTGTTTCCGATCAACCGGCCAAATTTTAGACAATTCCGACGCAGTCGCGAAAAATGACGATCAACCTGTCAAATTTCACCCCATCGCGAAAAATGACGAAATCGCCCCCGGCTAGATTTTTGTTTCCGATCAACCGGCCAAATTTTAGACAATTCCGACGCAGTCGCGAAAAATGACGATCAACCTGTCAAATTTCACCCCATCGCGAAAAATGACGAAATCGCCCCCGGCTAGATTTTTGTTTCCGATCAACCGGCCAAATTTTAGACAATTCCGACGCAGTCGCGAAAAATGACGATCAACCTGTCAAATTTCACCCCATCGCGAAAAATGACGAAATCGCCCCCGGCTAGATTTTTGTTTCCGATCAACCGGCCAAATTTTAGACAATTCCGACGCAGTCGCGAAAAATGACGATCAACCTGTCAAATTTCACCCCATCGCGAAAAATGACGAAATCGCCCCCGGCTAGATTTTTGTTTCCGATCAACCGGCCAAATTTTAGACAATTCCGACGCAGTCGCGAAAAATGACGATCAACCTGTCAAATTTCACCCCATCGCGAAAAATGACGAAATCGCCCCCGGCTAGATTTTTGTTTCCGATCAACCGGCCAAATTTTAGACAATTCCGACGCAGTCGCGAAAAATGACGATCAACCTGTCAAATTTCACCCCATCGCGAAAAATGACGAAATCGCCCCCGGCTAGATTTTTGTTTCCGATCAACCGGCCAAATTTTAGACAATTCCGACGCAGTCGCGAAAAATGACGATCAACCTGTCAAATTTCACCCCATCGCGAAAAATGACGAAATCGCCCCCGGCTAGATTTTTGTTTCCGATCAACCGGCCAAATTTTAGACAATTCCGACGCAGTCGCGAAAAATGACGATCAACCTGTCAAATTTCACCCCATCGCGAAAAATGACGAAATCGCCCCCGGCTAGATTTTTGTTTCCGATCAACCGGCCAAATTTTAGACAATTCCGACGCAGTCGCGAAAAATGACGATCAACCTGTCAAATTTCACCCCATCGCGAAAAATGACGAAATCGCCCCCGGCTAGATTTTTGTTTCCGATCAACCGGCCAAATTTTAGACAATTCCGACGCAGTCGCGAAAAATGACGAAATTGCCCCCGACGCGGTTATTGTTCCCGATCAACCAGTCAAATTTTTGCCCATTCCGACACCATTGCAAAAAATGACGAAATTGCCCCCGGCGCGGTTTTTGTTCCCGATCAACCTATCAAATTTGAAGCCATTCCGACACAGTCGCGAAAAATGACCAAATTGACCTCGGCGCGATTTTTGTTTCCGATCAACCTGTCAAATTTCTGTCAATTTCGACACATTCGCGAAAAATGACGAAATTATCCTCGGCGCGGATTTTTTTTCCGATCAACCAGTCAAATTTTGGCCCATTCCGACATCGTCGCGAAAAATGACGAAATCGCCCCCGGCTAGATTTTTGTTTCCGATCAACCTGTCAAATTTTAGCCAATTCTGACACAGTTGCGAAAAATGACGAAATTCACTCGGCACGGTTTTTGTACCGATCAACCTGTCAAATTTTAGCCCATTCCGACACAGTAGCGAAAAATGACGAAATTGTCCCCGGCGTGAGTTTTGTTCCCGATCAACCTGTCAAATTTGAGCCCATTCCGACACAGTCGCGAAAAATGAAGAAATCGACCCCGGCGTGATTTTTGTTTCCGATCAACCTGTCAAATTTCAGCCCATTCCGACACGGCCGCGAAAAATGACGAAATTATCCCCGACGCGATTTTTGTTTCAGATCAACCAGTCAAATATTAGCCCATTCCGACACAGTCGCGAAAAAGGAAGAAATCGCCCCCGGCGTGATTTTTGTTTCCGATCAACCGGTCAAATTTTAGCTCATTCCGACACCGTCGCGAAAAATGACGAAGTAGCCCCCGGCGCAGTTTTTGTTTCCGATCAACCTGTCGAATTTTAGCCCATTCCGGCACAGTCGCGAAAAATGACGAAATCGCCACCTGAGCGATTTTTGTTTTCGATCAACCTGTCAAATTTGAGCCCATTCCGACGCTATCGCAAAAAATGACGAAATTGTCCCCGACGCGATTTTTGTTTCCGATCAACCAGTCAAATTTTAGCACATTCCGATACCATTGCAAAAAATGACGAAATTGCCCCCGACGCTGTTTTTGTTCCCGATCAACCTATCAAATTTGAGCTCATTCCGTCACAGTCGCGAAAAATGACGAAATTGACCTCAGCGCGATTTTTGTTTCCGATCAACCTGTCAAATTTCTGTCAATTCCGACACATTCGCGAAAAATGACGAAATTATCCTCGGCGCGGATTTTGTTTCCGATCAACCAGTCAAATTTTAGCCCATTCCGACATCGTCGCGAAAATTGACGAAATCGCACCCGGCGCGATTTTTGTTTCCGATCAACCTGTCAAATTTTAGCCAATTCTGACACAGTTGGGAAAAATGACGAAATTCACTCGGCGCAGTTTTTGTACCGATCAACCTGTCAAATTTTAGCCCATCCCGACGCAGTCGCGAAAAATGACGAAATCGACCCCGGCACGATTTTTGTTTCCGATCAACCTGTCTAATTTCAGCCCATTCAGACACTGTCGCGAAAAATGACGAAATTGACCCCGACGCGGTTTTTGTTTCCGATCAACCTGTCAAATTTCAGCCCATTCCGACAAGGTCGCGAAAAATGACGAAATTATCTCCGGCGCGGTTTTTGTTTCCGATCAACCTGTCAAATTTTAGCCCACTCCGACACCGTCGCGAAACATGACGAAGTAGCCCCCGGCGCAGTTTTTGTTTCCGATCAACCGGCCAAATTTTAGACAATTCCGACACAGTCGCGAAAATGAAGAAATTTCCCCCGACGCGGTTATTGTTCCCGATCAACCAGTCAAATTTTTGCCCATTCCGACACCATTGCAAAAAATGACGAAATTGCCCCCGGCGCGATTTTTTTTCCCGATCAACCTATCAAATTTGAGCCCATTCCGACACAGTCGCGAAAAATGACGAAATTGACCTCGGCGCGATTTTTGTTTCCGATCAACCTGTCAAATTTCTGTCAATTCCGACACATTCGCGAAAAATGAAGAAATTAACCTCGGCGCGGATTATATTTTCGATCAACCAGTCAAATTTTAGCCCATTCCGACATCGTCGCGAAAAATGAAGAAATCGCCCCCGGCGCGATTTTTGTTTTCGATCAACCTGTCAAATTTTAGCCAATTCTGACACAGTTGCGAAAAATGAAGAAATTCACTCGGCGCAGTTTTTGTACCGATCAACCTGTCAAATTTTAGCCCATCTTGACACAGTCACGAAAAATGACAAAGTTGACCCCGGCGCGATTTTTGTTTCCGATCAACCTGTCAAATTTTAGCCCATTCCGACACAGTAGCGAAAAATGACGAAATCGACTCCGACGCGATTTTTGTTTCCGATCAACCAGTCAAATTTCAGCCCATTCCGACACGGTCGCGAAAAATGACGAAATTATCCCCGGCGCAATTTTTGTTTCAGATCAACCAGTCAAGTATTAGGCCATTTCGACACAGTCGCGAAAAATGACGAAATTGACCCCGACGCGATTTTTGTTTCCGATCAACCTGTCAAATTTCAGCCCAGTATTAGGCCATTTCGACACAGTCGCGAAAAATGACGAAATTATCTCCGGCGCGATTTTTGTTTCCGATCAACCAGTCAAATTTTAGCCCACTCCGACACCGTCACGAAAAGTGATGAAGTAGCCCCCGGTGCAGTTTTTGTTTCCGATCAACCTGCAAATTTTAGCCAATACCGACACAGTCGCGAAAAATGAAGAAATTGCCCCCGACGCGGTTATTGTTCTCGATCAACCAGTCAAATTTTAGCCCATTCCGACACCATTGCAAAAAATGATGAAATTGCCCCCGGCACGATTTTTGTTCCCGATCAACCTGTCAAATTTGAGCCCATTCCGACACAGTCGCGAAAAATGACGAAATTGACCTCGGCGCGATTTTTGTTTCCGATCAACCTATCAAATTTCTGCCAATTCCGACACATTCGCGAAAAATGACGAAATTATCCTCGGCGCGGATTTTGTTTCCGATCAAGCAGTCAAATTTTAGCCCATTCCGACATCGTCGCGAAAAATGACGAAATCGCCCCCGGCGCGATTTTCGTTTCCGATCAACCTGTCAAATTTTAGCCAATTCTGACACAGTTGCGAAAAATGACGAAATTCACTCGGCGCAGTTTTTGTACCGATCAACCTGTTAAATTTTAGCCCATCCCGACACAGTCACGAAAAATGACGAAATTGACCCCGGCGCGATTTTTGTTTCCGATCAACCTGTCAAATTTCAGCCCATTCCGACACGGTCGCGAAAAATGACGAAATTATCTCCGGCGCGGTTTTTGTTTCCGATCAACCAGTCAAATTTCAGCCCATTCCGACACGGTCGCGAAAAATGACGAAATTATCTCCGGCGCGGTTTTTGTTTCCGATCAACCAGTCAAATTTCAGCCCATTCCGACACGGTCGCGAAAAATGACGAAATTATCTCCGGCGCGGTTTTTGTTTCCGATCAACCAGTCAAATTTCAGCCCATTCCGACACGGTCGCGAAAAATGACGAAATTATCTCCGGCGCGGTTTTTGTTTCCGATCAACCAGTCAAATTTCAGCCCATTCCGACACGGTCGCGAAAAATGACGAAATTATCTCCGGCGCGGTTTTTGTTTCCGATCAACCAGTCAAATTTCAGCCCATTCCGACACGGTCGCGAAAAATGACGAAATTATCTCCGGCGCGGTTTTTGTTTCCGATCAACCAGTCAAATTTTAGCCCATTCCGACACCATTGCAAAAAATGACGAAATTGACCTCGGCGCGATATTTGTTCCCGATCAACCTGTCAAATTTGAGCCCATTCCAACACAGTCGCGAAAAATGACGAAATTGACCTCGGCGTGAAATTTGTTCCCGATCAACCTGTCAAATTTGAACCCATTCCGACACAGTCGCGAAAAATGACGAAATTGACCTCGGCGCGATATTTGTTCCCGATCAACCTGTCAAATTTGAGCCCATTCCGACACCGTCGCGAAAAATGACGAAATTATCTCCGGCGCAGTTTTTGTTTCCGATCAACCAGTCAAATTTTAGCCCATTCCAACACACTCGCGAAAAATGACGAAATTGCACCCAGCGCGATTATTGTGCCCGATCAACCAGTCAAATTTTAGCACATTCCGACACCATTGCAAAAAATGACGAAATTGCCCCCGGCGCGATTTTTGTTCCCGATCAACCTACCAAATTTGAGCCCATTCCGACACGGTCGTGAAAAATGACGAAATTGACCTCGGCGCGATTTTTGTTTCCGATCAACCTGTCAAATTTCTGTCAATTCCGACACATTCGCGAAAAATGACGAAATTATCCTCTGCGCGGATTTTTTTTCCGATCAACCAGTCAAATTTTAGCCCATTCCGACATCGTCGCGAAAAATGACGAAATTGCCCCCGGCTAGATTTTTGTTTCCGATCAACCTGTCAAATTTTAGCTAATTTTGACACAGTTGCGAAAAATGACGAAATTCACTCGGCACGGTTTTTGTACCGATCAACCTGTCAAATTTTAGCCCATCTCGACACAGTCACGAAAAATGACGAAATTGACCCCGGCGCGATTCTTGTTTCCGATCAACCTGTCAAATTTTAGCCCATTCCGACACAGTAGCGAAAAATGACGAAATTGTCCCCGGCGTGAGTTTTGTTCCCGATCAACCTGTCAAATTTGAGTCCATTCCGACACAGTCGCGAAAAATGACGAAATCGACCCGGCGTGATTTTTCTTTCCGATCGACCTGTCAAATTTCAGCCCATTCCGACACGGTCGCGAAAAATGACGAAATTATCCCCGGCGCGATTTTTGTTTCAGATCAACCAGTCAAATATTAGCCCATTTCGACACAGTCGCGAAAAATGACGAAATCGACCCCGGCACGATTTTTGTTTCCGATCAACCTGTCTAATTTCAGCCCATTCCGACACGATCGCGAAAAATGACGAAATTGACCCCGACGCGATTTTTGTTTCCGATCAACCTGTCAAATTTCAGCCCATTCCGACAGGTCGCGAAAAATGACTAAATTATCTCCGGCGCGATTTTTGTTTCCGATCAACCTGTCAAATTTTACCCCACTCCGACACCGTCGCGAAACATGACGAAGTAGTCCCCGGTGCAGTTTTTGTTTCCGATCAACCGGCCAAATTTTAGACAATTCCGACACAGTCGCGAAAAATGAAGAAATTTCCCCCGACGCGGTTATTGTTCCCGATCAACCAGTCAAATTTTTGCCCATTCCGACACCATTGCAAAAAATGACGAAATTGCCCCCCGCGCGTTTTTGTTCCCGATCAACCTATCAAATTTGAGCCCATTCCGACACAGTCGCGTCAACCTGTCAAATTTCAGACAATTCCGACACAGTCGCGAAAAATGACGAAATTTTCCTCGGCGCGATTTTTGTTTCCGATCAACCTGTCAAATTTCAGTCAATTTCGACACATTCGCGAAAAATGACGAAATTAACCTCGGCGCGGATAATATTTCCGGTCAACCAGTCAAATTTTAGCCCATTCCGACATCGTCGCGAAAAATGAAGAAATCGCCCCCGGCGCGATTTTTGTTTCCGATCAACCTGTCAAATCTTAGCCAATTCTGACACAGTTGCGAAAAATGACGAAATTCACTCGGCACGATTTTTGTACCGATCAACCTGTCAAATTTTAGCCCATCCCGACACAGTCACGAAAAATGACGAAATTGACCCCGGCGCGATTCTTGTTTCCAATCAACCTGTCAAATTTTAGCCCATTCCGACACAGTAGCGAGAAATGACGAAATTGTCCCCGGCGTGAGTTTTGTTCCGATCAACCTGTCAAATTTGAGCCCATTCCGACACAGTCGCGAAAAATGACGAAATCGACCCCGGCGTGATTTTTGTTTCCGATCAACCTGTCAAATTTCAGCCCATTCCGACACGATCGCGAAAAATGACGAAATTATCCCCGACGCGATTTTTGTTTCAGATCTACCAGTCAAATATTAGCCCATTCCGACACAGTCGCGAAAAATGACGAAATCGACCCCGGCACGATTTTTGTTTCCGATCAACCTGTCTAATTTCAGCCCATTCCGACACGGTCGCGAAAAATGACGAAATTGACCCCACCGCGGTTTTTGTTTCCCGTCAACCTGTCAAATTTCAGCCCATTCCGACAAGGTCGCGAAAAATGACGAAATTATCTGCGGCGCGGTTTTTGTTTCCGATCAACCTGTCAAATTTTAGCCCACTCCGACACCGTCGCGAAACATGACGAAGTAGCCCCCGGTGCAGTTTTTGTTTCCGATCAACCGGCCAAATTTTAGACAATTCCGACACAGTCGCGAAAAATGAAGAAATTTCCCCTGACGCGGTTATTGTTCCCAATCAACCAGTCAAATTTTTGCCCATTCCAACACCATTGCAAAAAATGACGAAATTACCCCCCGCGCGGTTTTTGTTCCCGATCAACCTATCAAATTTGAGCCCATTCCGACACAGTCGCGAAAAATGACGAAATTTACCTCGGCGCGATTTTTGTTTCCGATCAACCTGTCAAATTTCAGTCAATTTCGACACATTCGCGAAAAATGACGAAATTAACCTCGGCGCGGATTATATTTCCGATCAACCAGTCAAATTTTAGCCCATTCCGACATCGTCGCGAAAAATGAAGAAATCGCCCCCGGCGCGATTTTCGTTTCCGATCAACCTGTCAAATTTTAGCCAATTCTGACATAGTTGCGAAAAATGACGAAATTCACTCGGCGCAGTTTTTGTACCGATCAACCTGTCAAATTTTAGACCATCCTGACACAGTCATGAAAAATGACGAAATTTACCCCGGCGCGATTTTCGTTTCCGATCAACCTGTCAAATTTTAGCCCATTCCGACACAGTAGCGAAAAATAACGAAATCGACCCCGACGCGTTTTTGTTTCCGATCAACCAGTCAAATTTCAGTCCATTCCGACACGATCGCGAAAAATGACGAAATTATCCCCGGTGCGATTTTTGTTTCAGATCAACCAGTCATGTATTAGCCCATTTCGACACAGTCGCGAACAATGACGAAATTGACCCCGACGCGATTTTTGTTCCCGATCAACCTATCAAATTTGAACCCATTCCGACACAGTCGCGAAAAATGTCGAAATTGTCCCTGGCGCGATTTTTGTTTCCGATCAACCTGTCAAAGTTGGGCCCATTCCGACACAGTCGCGAAAAATGTCGAAATTGTCCCTGGCGCGATTTTTGTTTCCGATCAACCTGTCAAAGTTGGGCCCATTCCGACACAGTCGCGAAAAATGTCGAAATTGTCCCTGGCGCGATTTTTGTTTCCGATCAACCTGTCAAAGTTGGGCCCATTCCGACACAGTCGCGAAAAATGTCGAAATTGTCCCTGGCGCGATTTTTGTTTCCGATCAACCTGTCAAAGTTGGGCCCATTCCGACACAGTCGCGAAAAATGACGAAATTGCACCCGGCGCGATTATTGTGCCCGATCAACCAGTCAAATTTTAGCACATTCCGACACCATTGCAAAAAATGACGAAATTGCCCTCGGCGCGATTTTTGTTTCAGATCAACCAGTCAAATATTAGCCCATTCCGACACAGTAGCGAAAAATGACGAAATTGACCCTGGCGCGATTTTTGTTTCCGATCAACCTGTCAAATTTCAGCCCATTCCGACACGGACGCGAAAAATGACGAAATTATCTCCGACGCGGTTTTTGTTTCCGATCAACCAGTCAAATTTTGGCCCACTCCGACACCGTCGCGAAAAATGACGAAGTAGCCCTCGGCGCAGTTTTTGTTCCCGATCAACCTGTCAAATTTGAGCCCATTCCGACACAATCGCGAAAAATGATGAAATTGACCTCGGCGATTTTTGTTTCCGATCAACCTGTCAAATTTCAGTCCATTCCGACACATTCGCGAAAAATAACGAAATTATCCTCTGCGCGGATTTTGTTTCCGATCAACCAGTCAAATTTTAGCCCATTCCGACATCGTCGCGAAAAATGACGATATTGCCCCTGGGGCGATTTTTGTTTCCGATCCAATTCCGACACAGTTGCGCAAAATGACGAAATTCACCCGACGCGGTTTTTGTTCCCGATCAACCTGTCAAATTTGTGCCCATTCCGACACAGTCGCAAAAAATGACGAAATTGACCCCGACGCGATTTTTGTTTCCGCTCAACCTGTGAAATTTCAGCGCATTCCGAAACGGTCGCGAAAAATGACGAAATTATCTCCGGCGCGATTTTTGTTTCCTATCAACCAGTCAAATTTTAGTCCATTCCGACACCGTCACGAAAAATGATGAAATAGCCCCCGGCGCAGTTTTCGTTTCCGATCAACCTGTCAAATTTTAGCTAATTCCGACACAATTGCGAAAAATGACGAAATTGCCCCTGGCGCAATTTTTGTTCCCGATCAACCAGTCAAATTTTAGCCCATTCCGACACCATTGCGAAAAATAACGAAATTGACCCCGGCGCGATTTTTGTTTCCGATCAACCTGTCAAATTTCAGCCCATTCCGACACGGTCGCGAAA
>NW_019246311.1:0-1464 GCF_002742605.1 Olea europaea var. sylvestris
AATTTCGTCATTTTTCGCGACGGTGTAGAGATGGGCTCAAATTTGATAGGTTGATCGGAAACGAAAATCGCGCAGGGGGCAATTTCGTCATTTTTACCGAAGTTGTTGGAATGGGCTCAAATTTGATAGGTTGATCGGAAACA
Organism: Olea europaea var. sylvestris; assembly: GCF_002742605.1. Classification (NCBI taxonomy): domain Eukaryota; kingdom Viridiplantae; phylum Streptophyta; class Magnoliopsida; order Lamiales; family Oleaceae; genus Olea; species Olea europaea. Next base: position 144 of record NW_019246311.1, read on the forward strand.
AAAATCGTGCCAGGGGCAATTTCGTCGTTTTTCGCGACGGTGTCGAAATGGGCTGAAATTTTGCAGGTTGACTTGAAACAAATACCGCGCCGAGGGTAATTTCGTTATTTTTCAGGACGGTGTCGGAATTGGTTGAAATTCGGCTGGTTGACTGGAAGCAAAAATCGCGCCGGGGGTAATTTCGATATTTTTCGTGACGGTGTCGGAATGGGCTAAAATTTGACAGGTTGATCGGAAACAAAAATCGTGCCAGGGGCAATTTCGTCGTTTTTCGCGACGGTGTCGAAATGGGCTGAAATTTTGCAGGTTGACTTGAAACAAATACCGCGCCGAGGGTAATTTCGTTATTTTTCAGGACGGTGTCGGAATTGGTTGAAATTCGGCTGGTTGACTGGAAGCAAAAATCGCGCCGGGGGTAATTTCGATATTTTTCGTGACGGTGTCGGAATGGGCTAAAATTTGACAGGTTGATCGGAAACAAAAACCGCGCCGGGGGCAATTTCGTCATTTTTCGCGACGGTGTCGAAATGGACTCAAATTTGACTGGTTGATCGGAAACAAACATCGGGCCAGGGGCAATTTCTTCATTTTTCGCGACGGTGTCGGAATGGGCTTACATTTGGCTTGTTGACTGGAAGCGAAAATCGCGCCCAGGGCAATTTCGTCATTTTTAGCGACGGTGTTGGAATGGGCTAAAATTTGTCAGGTTGATCGAAAAAAAAATCGCGCCAGGGGCAACTTCGTCATTTTTCGCAATGGTGTCGGAATGGCCTGAAATTTGGCTGGTTGATTGGAAGCAAAAATCGCGCCGGGGGCAATTTCGTCATTTTTCGCGACGGTGTCAGAATGGGCTAAAATTTTACAGGTTGATCGGAAACAAAAACAGCGCCAGGGGCAATTTCGTCATTTTTCCCGACGGAGTTGGAATGCGCTCAAATTTGACAGGTTGATCAGAAACAAAAATCGAGCCATGGGCAATATCGTCATTTTTTGAGACGGTGTCGGAATGGGCTAAAATTTCGCAGGTTGACGGGCAGCAAAAATTGCTCCGGGGGCAATTTCGTCATTTTTCGCGACGGTATCTGAATTGGCTAAAATTTGACAGGTTGATCGGAAAAAAATCGTGCCAGGGGCAATTTCGTCATTTTTCACGGCGGAGTCGGAATGGGTTGAAATTTGACAGGTTGATCGGAAACAAAAATCGCGCCGGGGCAATTTCGTCATTTTTCGCGACTGTACTGGAATTGGATAAAATTTGATAGGTTGATTGGAAAAAAAAAATCGCCCCAGGGGGAATTTCGTCATTTTTCGTAATGGTGTC
>NW_019246312.1:0-1464 GCF_002742605.1 Olea europaea var. sylvestris
AAAAAAAAAAAAAAAAAAAAAAAAAGGAAAAAAAACTGTGGGGTCATTTGACCCCACATGACCCCATGTGGGTCCACCCCTGTGCAGGGACACCTCTAAACACATTTGGGATTTAATGAAAAAAAAAAGTTTCGAGGATCCACAAGGGCAAGAAGGCAGCAAATCCAAGCATTTCATACTGAGTTTGAAATACTACAAATGAAGTCAGGAGAATCTGTTTCAGAATTTTTCTCAAGGACTGTGTCGATTATCAACAAAATGCAAGTTCATGTTGAAAAGATTGAAGACGTAATTGTAGTGGAAAAGATTCTTCGATCAATGATACCAAAATATAATTATGTGGTTTGCTGAATTGAAGAGTCAATGGATCTTAATGATTTTTCAATTGATGAATTGCAAGGTTCATTGTTGGTTCATGAGCAAAAGTTTATCCAACACGAAAAGGAAGAGCAAGCATTAAAGGCCTCAACAGAAACTCACTTAACTCCAAGTAGAGCAAACAGGGGTAGAGGCAAAGTTTGAGGTAGAGGAGGAAGAGGTAACAATGATCGTGGAATCAACAACAGCAATACCAAGAACAATGCTATCGTGGGAATCAACAACAGAAATACCAACAACGCTGCTACCACGAAAATCAATTTATAGGAAGAGGGAGAGGACGTGGTGGTAACCATTCAACTTTTTACAAACCACATTCAACAAACAAGTCCAATTTTGAGTGCTACAGATGTCATAGGTATGGCCAAAATTTATTTAGAATGTCAACTAATTTGATTAAGCAACTTGGAGAAACAACTAACTTTGCAGAAAAAGAAGAAGAGGTGTCTCTTTTGATGGTGTCTCACATGAAAGAAGAAAGTCAACAAAATATGTGGTATTTAGACAGTGGTTACAACAACCACATAAGACGACATTTTTTGACTTGGATGAATCTTTCCGCAACACTATGAAGTTTGGAGATAATTCCACTATCTCTGTCATAGGAAAAGGAAAGGTGACATTTCATACAAAAGGAAATACTATGCAAACTATTTCTAATGTTCTTTATGTCCCCAATTTGAAGGCAAATTTGTTGAGTGCTAGCCAACTTCAAGAAAAGTGATATGAGATTTCTATTAAAGATGGAATATGCAAAATTAAGATAAAAAAATTGGGCTTAATTGCTCAAGTGAAAATGACAGAAAACAGGATGTTTCCCTTGTATCTTTTGTTGGGAATCTACTTAACATACACAACGGAAATAAAAATAAATTTCAATTCTCATCAAGATTCATCTTTATATTTAGATAGGAATTGTGATAAAGGTTGGACCTTTTACGAGATCTGCAAACTTTTTGCTTTAATTCTGTGAACTCTTTTATTCCAACAATTTTGATTTGCCACCCACAGTTGTCTAATTGTCCATCCTCCAATGATGATCCACATAGAGAACAAGATTGTAAGATTAGAGTTTTCTTTCTTGTG
>NW_019246313.1:0-1464 GCF_002742605.1 Olea europaea var. sylvestris
GATGTTAACTGATTTGTCATCTGAAATTTAAAATTTAAGATGACAAATTAATTAATACAACATCGCTACTTATGAATAAAGCAGTGCTACTGAATAGCATTCCTCAAGAGTGTGAATGGACAGATGGATATATTTGAAATGGGAACGCCACCAAACTGACCAAAATTGGTGAAAATTCTTAGACAAATTGAATAGCTGCATGCTTGGAAATGCATTAAGCATAGTAGGCAAAAGTCAAAAGGACAAATAGCTGTCCTTTCCTTTCACACTGCTGGATTTCCTATGACAAAGTGGCATTGCATTTGACAAAGAATGCAAATCATTTTAAGAATTCAGCAAGCTAAGAATGTGTTTCGCGCGGGTTAAGTCGCTAACAATTAAAAGGGATCAGACGATTGTGTAAGGGACGAAACCTCTCGAGACAAAATCCCAAAAATGGGTGTTCTTTTATTGGTGATGAACTTTACAATTGGAAATGAAAAACAGCGTGCCTCCAAGGGGCGCAAGCACACGAGTTACAGAAAGAAAAGTGTTTAAATCTAAAAGCTAAAGAAATGAAAATTACATATTCTCTGTTCGAGAGTTTTGGATTCGGTCCTTTGCTTCTACGTTCTTTCTCCCTTTTATACCTCATAGACGATCTCTTTGTGATTAACTGCTCTGAAAACTACTTGATCGTCCTATAACTACACACTTTCTTTGTAGTGGCCATTTTGTCATGAAACTGCCTCTGAACCGCTGCCATTATCTTTCATCGTTCAACCGCTTTCGATTGAATTCTTTGAGTTGTGGAACGTGATAGGGCTACTTTAACAACTGTCTTGATAACTGCATTTCTTGATAACCACAATGCGTTATGTTTGTTGATACCTTGGACGACTTGAAGGTTTGGACGGGAATAGAATAACAGCTCTGGGCGACCGTATGACACTCCATTCGTTCAGATTCTGGGCGACTTGCAAACTTGGGCGATGGCGTTGCCGCACTCTTGGGCCCTTTATTTGGGCCTTCACCTTGATTCGTTCGATTGGACTTCGTTCTTTGGGCTATCTGATTTGGGGATCCTCCAATTGGGTTTTACTCCTTGGGCTATTCAATTTGGGCTGAGTTTTTATGTATCAACAATTACCCCCCAATATGGCAGAATTAATAATAAATATTGAATTTTGCCATATTCACTTCATGTTTCCAGCAACGTTCGAAATTCTCAAGAATTTCAATCATTGTTTCCTTCTATAACTTGAAAAAATGCGTCGTTTTGCAAACCCTTATAAACCCCAAACACGCCATTTCACTGCTACTAAACCACGCCTCATATTCTTGTATCTCTTTCACGACTTACTGTTTATCTTTTGCTTTCTTGTTACGTAACCCTGAAAAGTTTGTTCCTTCTCCAATGGCTGCTTCACAATCTCAAGCTAGCGACTCCTTTAGTTTTGATGACTTTCAGAAACTTCTGAGTCG
>NW_019246314.1:0-1464 GCF_002742605.1 Olea europaea var. sylvestris
AGGTAAGAGGCCTAATTTGGAGCACTTCAAAATTTGAGGTTGTCCAGTTAATGCAAGGCCTTATAGGCAATCAAAAAATAAATTGGACTCTAGTGTTGTTAGTTTGCTAACTTACTGTATACTCTGCAAGATCAAAGGGTAACAAATTTTAAGATCCAAATCTTTAAGCATGTAGCGTTTGCAAGGAGAGATAAGGTTATGAGGTTAAGGATTTTGTCTTAAAAAAAATTTCTTTTACTGCAATTGACAATGATTAGAACCATGGACACATTCTTGCTCCAGATCTTATTCAAGAAGCAATTTCGAATTAAGATAATTTTATGAAACCCTTATACACAATTAAAAGATTTTTTAGAAAACAACCTCAAGAACAAATATCATTAAGAAGATCCACTAAAGAAAACAGAAAGGCAATTTAGATGACTTTATATTCTGTTTCCAAGAAAATAAGGATGGCAATAGACTGGTGGAAGAAAATCTGATCAATTAACTTTCATCGAACAATGCGAATGAATAAATCTCAAGAGAGAATTTACGCCATAAATAAAGAGATAAAACTCATAAATGACAAAGATGTTTTGGAACTTATCCCGTTCCCTAAAGGTGCAAAATCCATTGGTTGAAAATGGATGTTTAAAATCAAGAGAGATTCGAAGGGTGATGTGGATAGATATAAGGCTTGTCTTGTTGTAAATGGTATTACTCAAAAGGAAGGCATTGAATTTAAGGAGAGTTTTTCCCTAGTTTTTACGAAAGACTCTTTTAGGACTATTATAGCACTTTGCGACACATTTTGATCTTAAGCTACATCAAATGGTTTACAAATTAAAGAAATCCATCTTTGAGCTCAAGTAGGCTTTCTGTCAATGGTATCACAAATTTCATCAAATAATTATCTCATTTGATTTTAAGGTAAATATAGTTGATGATCGTTTGTACCACAAGTTCAGTGAGCATATTTCCTTGTATTTTATGTTGATGATATAATAATTCCTTGCAATTACATAGGCTTATTGTACGAAATTAAGAAATTTCTGACATGGAATTTTGAAATGAAAGATCGTGATGATGTCTCTTTTGTATTAAGAATATAGATAAATCGGGATCATTATTGGAGTAGTTTTGGATTATTACAAAAGAGTTATATAGAAAAGATTCTTGAGAGATTTAGGATGCAGGGTTGTAAACCAAGTGATACACTTGTTACTAAGGGAGATAAGTTTAATCTCAATAAATTCCTCAAGATTAAATTTAAAGAAAAGGAAATTGAAAAAATTATCCGTGTTTCAGCAGTTGGGAGCTTAATGATACTTAAGATTGCACACATTTAGATATGACATTCATTGTTCGAATGCTAAACATTTATTTAAATAACTCAGTGACGGATATTTGGAAAGCAACCAATTGGGTTATTTGATATTTACGGAGAACTAAGGATTACATGATCACATTCAAAAAAATTAG
>NW_019246315.1:0-1464 GCF_002742605.1 Olea europaea var. sylvestris
ATTTTTTGGATAGCCAATGAAATATACACTGATTGTTTTGATATCCAATTTCTTTTCATGCGGATTATAAATTCTAGCCTTTGCTGGACAATCCCAAACATATAGGTGTTTTGGACTAGATTTTTTTCTAGTCCATAACTTAAAAGGAGTTTTAGAAAATTGGCTTATTAGGAACCCAATTAAGTATGTGCATAGTGGCCTTCAGGGCTTTTAACTACAACGATATGGGTAATGAGGAGTTACTTAGCATACTCCTAACCATATTCATTAGAGTATGATTATATCTTTTAGTGACACCATTTTGCTGTGGAATGCCCGACATAGTGTGTTGTACACGTATGCCATGCTTTTCTAGGAGTTTAGTGAATGGGCCTGGACGTTGTCGTGATTCGTTAGATTTAAGTAATATTCACCATCTCTATTAGATCTAATCAATTTTACATTTCTGTCTAGTTGCCTTTCAACATCAGTAATGTGTACCTCTAGAGTATGCACTGCTTGAGATTTTTCATTCAATAAATAGATATAACAATAACGTGAAAAATTATCAATAAAGGTGATAAAATATTTTTCTCCACTTAATGATGAAGAGTCAAAAGGCCCACAAATGTCTCTATGAATAACTTCAAGAAGTCCTTCACTTTTTATGGTACTTTTCTTTGTGTGTTTGGTTTGTTTTCCCTTAATGCAATCCCCCCCCCCCACACACACACACCGAGATTGGTAAAGTCTTGGTATGACAAAATCCCATCTTTTAATAATCTCTATAACCTTTCTTTAAATCTATAACCCAATCATCTATGCCATAAGTTAAAAGAAGTTTCATTTATCAGGCTACATTTAGAGACTGCAAAATAAAAAGGCTCATAACATTAGATTTGAATTAACAACCACAAATAAGAAAACAAACATAAACAGTTATACGCAATCCACCTTTGGGTTGTAATTACGGTATACTGATAAACAATTGTGGTGACTCCCTTTCACCTAGGAATGATCAATGATGTAGGTGCAAAATTCAAATAGGTCTGCTACCTCTAGGTATCTAGTTCCTACTTAAATTAAAGATACTTAATAACTATTCTAATTTAGTAAATCAACCACTTAAGTGGTGCACCTTTCGGCCAATACATTATATCTAGTGTTTGAAGAATTGTAATTTATAATTTGCAAAGTCATAATCTTAATACATGGGATAGGTACAAAGTTTCATTATCTAGTTGGGCCACTTTGGCAGCTACCAAACTATATCATAATATAGATATTTAGTCAAGTTAAAACAAAAAAACAATAAAAAAATTGCCCAAGGGAATTGCAAAAGAAAAAAAATAAAATAAAAGAAACCGCAAATGATGCCTCCACATGACTTTTCCATAAGAACTAATTGTTAGAAATATAAACTTGATTATAATTAGATTGGTTTATGTATTCTTGTACTAGTTGAACATTCATGTATTTAATATA
>NW_019246316.1:0-1463 GCF_002742605.1 Olea europaea var. sylvestris
AGGAGGATGGACAAGTCTGCTTCAATGACCAAAATCCAAGGAAATTTTGTATTTGAAGTTCAAATTCAGTATCTCATCGTGTTTCCAAGGCAGAGAGAAGAAGAAGACATAATTAGTAAAAGGGCTCTCTGCAAGGTGAAGGGAGTAAAAGAATTTTTACATTAAGAAATAATATCTAATCTTTGCATTAACTATAACATGAAAGAAATTATTCCACCACTAACAACTGCATGCACTATCAAAGCCCAAAGTTTCCAATCCCACCTATGCATCATTTGGGCAAAAGTAAATATACCCAATACAAATACATATAGCATGAATATACCTGGACGTAGAAGAACATTGGACGGTTCGGCATTGGCCAAGGAAAGTCGATGCCAGGTGATTGTCTTTCATTAATGGTCACTCCATTTTGAAGGGTGCCTTCATAAAAGCTGTTAGATGGAAACTCTGAAAGAGCAGGATGCATCCGATATTGAACCTAACATGAAAAATAAACAAAATGGATAAAGTTCCAACTCTCAATAACATGAGGTAATATGTTAACATAACAAAAGGAATAGGCTAACCACCATAAATGCTAGACAGGCAAACACAAGGATGAGGATAAATATGGTCATTTTTTCATTTTGGCCCGGTGGGGAGTTAGTTATGTGGTAGCAGATTTCTTAAGTTTGGGGCAAATTTACTCTAGATAATGTTTTATATAGCAGAGAGTTAGATATATGCTTCCCTCAAAAGCACACGAAAGCACGTAGCAGATTTCTTAAGTTAGGGGCGAACTGACTCTAGATAATCAACATTTAATAGAGCAAAGAGTTAGATATATGCTTCCCTCAAAAGCACACTCAAGCAAATATCAAGATTACAGATACCTGTAATCTAATTGGTTTCACACCAAGTAACACAAGCCTTTCGAACAGCGACTGAGCTAGACCGGCCCTTGCTGCTTTCTTGCACATGATGACAGGACCAAGCTGGCAGTGATCACCAACAAGAACAGCCTAACAAAGAACAAGTTACTAGAATCGAAAATATGCAATTAGGAATCAACTTCAACAATTACCTGTTTTGCCCCAAGAACCAAAGGAGTAAGACACTCGGGCCCTGTTGCCTGTGTAGACTCATCAATAAGCACCTATAAACAAATTGAAAAGCACAAGATAAGGATCAATAATGTATACATTCACTGGAATAACCTTCTCCCCCAGTCTATTTTTGCGCATTCACCTGGCGGAACCTAAAATTTGCCAAACGAGGATCTCCAGCACCAACACACGTGCAACAAATGACATCCGCACTCTGTGATATCTCCCTCTCTGTTGCTCGCTTAAGAGCTTTGTACTTTTTCTCATCACTGCTGGATAGCTCTCCTGTAAAAATTACAGGGTCAAGAAAAATGCTTCATGCATAAAGATTCAATATACTCATTCGTCATCTGATTAAGACTGTATTTGTGAATT
>NW_019246317.1:0-1463 GCF_002742605.1 Olea europaea var. sylvestris
TGGCATGTGTTTGAAAGTAAGGGCTCAGGTTGCGAGAGGCCATGATAAAGGTCAAAGTCAGCTTCTCCATATCAGGGTAACTGGTTTTTGTCGCTAGCAGAGCTTTGCTTAGATAACACACTGGTAGATGATGACCTCATTCTTCCCTTATGAGCATGGAGCTATCTGCCTTGGTAGTCACAGCGAGGTATAACAACAAAGGTTCCCTAACTTTAGGCTTTTAGAGGAGAGGGGCTTGTCTCATGTGCTTCTCCAGTGCCTGTAGGGCTTCTTCACATTCCTTTGTCCATTTTAATCTTTTCTTACCTTTTAGGACTTTGAAAAATAGGAGGCACTTATCCATCGCCTTTGACACAAAATGGCTTAATGCGATTCTATGGCCTGTGAAGCTTTGTACTTCCTTGGGTTTCTCTAGTGATCTCATTTCAATTAAAGCTTTGATCTTATCTAAATTTGCCTCAATGCCTCTTTGGTTCATCATGTAGCCCAAAAACTTTCCTGAGCTACCTTATAGGCACATTTGAGTTGGGTTCAATTGCATTCTGTATGTTTGAAGCTTTTGGAAGACCTCCTCAAGGTGTCGGATGTGATCATTTGCTTTTAAACTTTTGACAAGCATGTCATCTAAGTACACTTCCATTATGTTTCCAATAAAGTCAGTAAACATCTTATTGATCAATCTTTGGTATGTAGCCCCTGCATTTTTCAGCCCAAAAGGTATTACCCTGTAACAGTACAAGCTTCGATCAATAATGAAGGACGTATGCTCCTCGTTTGCTGGATATATCGGAATTTGATTACAGCCTGAATAGGCGTTCATGAAGCTCAATAATTCATGCCCCGCCGTAGAGTAACCAATTGGTCTATCCAGAGAAGTGAGAAGCTGTCCTTGGGACAAGCTTGTTTAGATTAGAAAAGTCCATACACACCCTTCCCTTCCTGCTACGTTTCTTTACTAGCACCGAGTTTGACATCCACTTCGGATAAGTTGATTCCCAAATGAAGCGGTTAGCAATTAGCTTCTTCACTTTATTTTTCAAGGCCTCGTATCTTTTAGGGTTTAGGGCTCTCCTTTTTTATCGGTGAGGGTTGGCCTCAGGATTGATCTTCAGGTGGTGGTAACTGACCCTCGAGGTCGATGCCAACCATATCTTCAAGTTTCCAAGCAAAAAGGTCTAAGTTACTACGCATGAAGCTTTTCAGCTTTTCCTTCAATATTAGTAGCAAGTTCTTGCCGACCTGCAAGGACTTGACGACCTGCAAGGACTTGAATAGATCTTGCGAATTGGATATAAAGCTTTCAAGCTCTTCAATCAGAGCTATTTTGAGGCTCGTAATCAACTACACGATGGTCTAGCTCATCAAGATTAGCAACTTCTTCAGCTGTTCCCCCTTCCTCATAGGTTGATTTTCCATAACACTCTTCTTCAAAGGCATCTACCATTTCGACATCCCTTTGTTCA
>NW_019246318.1:0-1463 GCF_002742605.1 Olea europaea var. sylvestris
TTCTTGGTGCAGTAAATCATACTTGTGTTGTTTGTGTTCTTTTGGTGGTTTCAAAATTCTGAATTGAATTTGAAGTCAATTAAATTATCATTTCTTTTATTTCCAGGCTTTGGACACATTTAACACCGCTGTAGTTTCGCCAATCTATTATGCCATGTTCACGTCGCTTACAATTTTTGCCAGTGCCATAATGTTCAAGGTATCTAAGAATGTTATTGTCTTGCAACAATGTTGAAAGTGTTGCTATTTTTGTTAAACTCTAATCTGTATGAAACTATAGGATTGGGTTGGTCAGAGTGCTAGCAACATTGTTTCGGTTTTCTGTGGATTTATTACTGTACTTTCGGGTACCATGGTTTTGCACAGTACAAGAGATCCAGAAAAGACAGCGGGTGCAGGTATGTCCACATGTTCATTTGTGTACGAATATACAATGTAACATCTATTTCGTTCGTTCTTGGATCTTCTACTTTTCAATGATTTTGCAACTAGCTTATACCGAATGATGTAATTTTTATGGAGGGAGTACTGAGCTCTTCTGTCTCAAATTGTCAGCTTGATTTTACTTCTTTTAAAGTTAGATGTGTTTGGCTAAGCATAAAAGTTACTAAGTTACTTTCTTAAGCACTATTTTTTAGGCTTAGTCAAACATGCTCTTATTTCATTTGAAAAAACTGATCCTCCAATTTTTTTCTGATTTTCCGTCTTTTCATTTTTGTCTATTGATATGGTGGCATGAATTTAGGAGTTCAATATCCTATACGCCATCCTCTCTCATTGTTGTTTTTGTACTGCTATAATGCTCTGCAAATCAAATCACTTGAGCATGGAGTTGACTACCAAAAATCTTCTGGTATCTTGCAGATTATTCAGCACCACCTCAAATATCATGGCGGGTCTATGCAAATGGCGAAATATGGAAACAAAAAGACAACGATGAATTACAACCTGAATTTGTGGGAATTATTCGGCAAGATCATTTCAAGTAAGGTAACGGAACTTGGACAATCTTGTCACTCGAAGCTATCTTCTAAATATAGTCTTCCAAGATTTTTTATCATGAACTTTAGGTTGATCAGTGTAGGAGTTTCTAGTCTGTTTATTGCCAAATTTGCTTTTTAAGGATAGGTCGGGGTACTTATCGATGGCAATTGGTTTTATTATTTTTACTGAAATATAAGGGTGATTATTTTTTCACATCCCAGGCTGGAGAGTATCAGTATGCACTATTGTATGATATTAATTTGTTTTTGAATCTACTCCAAAGGTAGAACCACATTGTATTTGTTTCTATAAATTATGGCACAGAAATGTTTAGAATTGCTACTCTTACGAAAGATGAAAAGAAAAAAATGTTTTATTGTGATTGTCAAAAGTATTATCTTACGCCATGTTTGCTTCAATATGCTTCAACTGATTCAATATTCACTTTTGGCATGGTGGTGAAGTAGATTGAATGGTAA
>NW_019246319.1:0-1463 GCF_002742605.1 Olea europaea var. sylvestris
AACTTATCAAATATTTTCAATATTTGTGGCATTCAAATTATCCGAACTTATCAAAGATTTATACTCTTTGTGGCATTCAACAAATTCATAGCAAAGTTCATAGTTTTTGTGATCATAGGTCAATATATTGTTTGCAATTGTCTTGATTTTTTGATTCAATAAATTATTAGGTTAAGCTTCAAGAGGGATTTTAGCTTTCTTGGGGTTTTGATTCGGTCTTTTGTGACTTTCGAAGCTACTATTGCTATGTGGGTTCACAAGAGTTGGTATAAGAGCTTTAACCCTAAAATCAGGTTTTATTTATTTATTTCTCTTTTGATTTTCAAGGGAAAAAAAAAGAGAGCAAAGAGAGGCCAAGAAAAATCAAGAAACTTCAAGAAAAAATTAAAGAAAGTTCAAAAAGAAAACATATTCAAATTAAATGTCAAGATTCGATGGTGAATCTTCTTGAAGAGAGAGTGAATGATGAGAATCATGGAGCGCAAGCTAACAAGGACCCATTGCATGTTCCGAATTGGTATGAATCAATTAGAAGAGAAGATCATAAACCAATTAGAAAGTGGAAGGAATATGAAATATGTACAAAAACGTAAATGATGTACCCAAATGCGTATAATTTTCTGCTCGATTATTAGATTTTCGCCCATGGGTACAATCCAAAAATGTCTTTCGATTTTGCACAAGTTTGGCGTATGACCGTGTCAAACTTTGGGTGTCAAATCGGTTGTTTAGTAGTCCATTTTTACGTTTTTAAATTTTAAATTAGTTTAAGGGTATTTTCATTATTTGTAGTATTTTAGTTTTATTCAGATTTGTTTTGTAATTTCTAATTTATTTGAATTTATCTTTAGAATTAGAGTTTTGTTTTGATTAGGAGTTTATTTTATGCCTATTTAAGGCTCATTTATTGTATAATAAAAACATTAATTTTTTAGGATGACTCATAATGTGAAATTTTTTACTTTCTACCTTGTTCTTAATTGAACAAAACTTATCAAATTATTGTAGCGTTGAAACTATCCGAACTTATCAAAGATTCATTTTGTGGCATTCAACAAATTTATAGCAAATGTCATAGTTTTTGTGACAAGGGATCAAGATATTGTTTGTGATTGTCTTAGTTCTTGATTCAATAAATTATCAAGTCAAGCTTCAAATCATGATTTTAGCTTTTTTAGTATTGTAATTTAATTTTTAGTGGATTTCAGAGCTACTATTGTTATATGAGTTCACATCACAACTCCTGTAACAAACACCAAATCCACCTCCACCTCCACCTCCATCTCCGCCTCCATACCATCGAACTAATTTGTTACAAGTAAAACTCCACCATCGTTGAGGGACAATGATTTTTTGTTGTCGTCGTCAAAACTTTTGGGTCAGATCTATTGTCGAGGGATTAAATTTCCAATTGTGCTTTCTATTCTAGAGAGTTGGTAAACAAATTATTAGAGAGAGAGAGA
>NW_019246320.1:0-1463 GCF_002742605.1 Olea europaea var. sylvestris
ATTCTTAATCTCACCCATCCAAAAATTCCAATCAGCCACCGTCGTAAACTTCACAGACCTCCATAAGTAGTATTTCAGAGTCAAAATCTTAAATTTAGTCCTGAAGAAATTATTGTACATGTGTTTGACAAAGAAACGATGTTCAGCCTCAGGATACAAATAATCTATGACATTTTGTAAACCCTTTTGTCTATCAGTCATAAAGGTCCAATCATTACTATTCAAGATCTTAAAATCTTCACCCACGTGTTGTAAAAACCACCTCGAAGTAGTAGCATTCTCACTCTCCACTATTGCATATGCTACTAGATAAATGCAATCATTGGCATCTAATGCCATAGCTACAAGCATCTGACCTCCAAATGTCCGTTTCAAGAAACACCCATCTAATTCCAAAAGTTGCCTACATCCTGACAAAAAGCCTCTCTTGCAAGCTTCTAAACAAATATATATACCTTGAAACTTCAGTTTATGCATGGCAACTATGCATGTAGACCCAGGATTTGTTCTCAAAATCTCAGCTGCAAAAGACCTGAGCATACCAAACTGATGCTCATCAGATCCTTGAATAAAAAACCTAGCATATCTTCTTGTCCTCCATGCTATAACTTTATTAATTGTCAATTTCATATCATCCTTTATAGCCTTCCTATAAGTTTAGACTTCCAATCATGGTCAACTTTGAAAGTGTCTAAATACCTATCTGCTATATACCTTGTAGTGCAATGCCTATTTGTTCTGTCTCTACACAAGTATGCTCTAAATTTGCCTACTTTATTTGTACACAACCTTTCTTTTTATTCCAAGAAGCCCATATTTTCCACTTGCACCCTAATTTACATATGGCCTGTGCTCTAAAGTTATCATTTGGTCTAAACATCAAATTACATATAGTAGCAATCCCATGATTCTTCACAGCTTGCCTAAACTCCTCAATGTTTTTAAATTCCTTTCCAACCTCAAGTTTTTAAATTCCATTCTTATCACAATAGAAATCATCATCATACACCTCATTCTCTGAATCAATCAAGTGGCATTCAATTGGTATCTCTTCCTCTTCTTGAACTGTGAAAAAAAAAACTTCATGAAAATAAATAAACTCAGTGCCAATATTATTTGCGTTGCAATAGTCACGTGTTTTTGGTGAATAAATGAACTCAGTTTGAAAAATTCAAGACATGTCTCCGACATATATAATATAAAATTGAAGAATTTATCAAACAATTTACGTTGTGGTCCCTCCTCCATGGTCTACAAAAGAGATTCTTTCACTACATTTTTTTTATTTCTGTATGTCTCGGGTCCCCCATGTTCCTTAAAATCAAGACAAGAATATTATACAGTGGATCGTTTCTTGCTTCAATGTACTGCACTTTCGGATGTGTATGTTGGAATATAACTTTACAACATTGATAAATGTAATGAAAAATAGAGCATATACAATAAGAAGAATCCTATGCTAT
>NW_019246321.1:0-24822 GCF_002742605.1 Olea europaea var. sylvestris
TCTGATCCATGATTTTGTCACTGTTGGGACTTTTTTATTATTATCTGTAACATCAATTTGGAAATTGGCTGCAACACATCCAAATGGGATTATGTGTTCAACTGGATAGTAAACAACTACATCATATTCTGGACTGATTGAATAGAATTTTAAAAATATCTTCCTTCCTTTAGCAAATCTGGATACTCCTTTAATGAATATGTCATCAAACTTTGAAATTTCAATAAAATCTTTTCCTGGATAAATCAAATCCATGACTCCATAGTCTGTCATAATTTTTATAAATGAAGGATCACCTCCTTTCATGACTATTATTCTGGGGTAAACATTATTTCCCGGTAAAATGAAATATGAATCACTTATTTTTATTTCATAAGCGGTTTTGACTATTTCGACATATTTTTCTTCGTTTGGATCTAAAGGAATTTTATCTTCTTGGTCTATGATGCTGATTGTTTTGGTATCTCTTTTATCTCCATGTATCATAACTTTCTTGGTTGATGATACAGAAATGGAATCTCCTTTATTATCAGTTGGTATGTTGTCACGTCTGGGTCCACTGCCGCTTCCAACTGTCCTTGTTTGGTATTGATTTGGAAAACTCATTTCTGAGCTCTTTAGTATATCTGTCTCAGACAGTATATCTTTTAGTTGTGCTGCAATAGCATCAACTTGATTTTTGAGTTCTATGGCATATTTTTGATGCTCAGTAGTGACATTCAATAGTATTTTTATATTTGAGTTGAACATCTCTGAGACCTGGGTTGCTCCAGAGTTTATATCTTTTGATTCTTCTTTAAGAAAAACCGTCCTTTTTTGTATGTGTATGATAGATTAGTATAATTCCATGACATTGGCTTTATCCATCAACGAATTCTATGTTTCTGTTGAGAAAATCTGTAATAAAATTATTAACTCCTTTAATATAGACTATATCAAAATTATAAAATGCTAAATAAGCTTACCATCTATGAAACCTTCTGTATTGTGGTTCTGAGGATCACTTATTCCTGACTAATCCTGCAACTTGAGAATTATCAATTTCAACAATAAATTTCTTGGATAATAAAAACAATGAGAACTTTTTTATTCCTCTAATAATTGCTAGTAATTTTTTTCATGAGTAGTATAATTTATTTCTGGTTGGTTAAATGTTCCACTTGAGTATCTACAAATTTCATTAAGATCTGTTTTTAATATTGCTGCCCAATATTTATTTGAGGCATCAATATTAACAATCAAATTATCTTTTTCATCTGGTAATCTTAATTTTGGTAAATTTTTACATTCTTCTTTTAATGATTTAACTATTTCTGTATGTTCTTTATTCAATCCCTTAGTATTTGTTTTTCTAAGTAAAATTTGGATTTTATGTCTTTTCTTAGAAATATTTTCAATAAATCATTCTGCATAATTTAAACATCCTAAAAAATTCTGAATTTGTTTTTTGAATTCTAATTTATCTGAAAAACTTTCTATCTTTTTGGATATATGAGTCTGTAATTTTATCCCTTTTTTATCTATTGATAATCCAAAAAAGTCTATCTCTTGTTTTTCTATTATAGATTTCTTTTTCGATAGTACAATTCATTCTTTTTTACATTCGTTAATAAATTGGATTAAATGATTTCTATGCTCTTCTTTACTATTAGAATATATTAATATATCATCAATATAAACTATTAGAAATTCATTAAATTTTTTAAATATATTATCTATCTTTCTTAGATATATTTGTGGTGCATTTTTAAACAAAATGACACAACTAATCATTCATATTTTCCTTGAGGTGTGATACATGCAGTATATTGTATATTATCTTCTTCCATTTTTACTTGCCAAAATCTCGATTTACAATCAAATTTAGAATAATATTGTTTTCGCTTACAAGATTTATTAGCACTTTTTAATTTGGTAGAAAGTAACCATCAAATTTAGTATATTTGTTTAATTCTTTATAATTTATAACTATTCTAGCTTTTCCTCTAACTTGTTCAGAGTATTTCATAACCATAAAGGCTGGACTACTATGAGGTCCATTATTAGGTCTAATAAATTTTTGTTTTAACAATTCTTTTATCTGATTTTTAAATTCTTACGTATCTTCTATAATATACATCATTAGTTTAACTCTTATTATAACATTTTCTATTAATTCTATTTTGGGTTTTGGGTGATGTGGTTTTCAAAATAATAATAGATTTTCTCTATAAATATTTTCTAATTGTTCAATGATTTTTTCTATATTCATTTTTATTCCTATTTTTAGAACATTTTATTAATAATATTCTTTTATTTTTTATTTCATTATTAAGAATTGGTTTTTTTCTCATTTATCACCACGCTGAGGTGGCTGAACTCTATAAGGTTTAGATTCTCTAGAAATTTTTAATAAGTGTCCACAAGGTGTTTGTAACATTATCATTTAATTATTTTGTTTATAATCTTGAAATTGTTGTATGAAATCATTTCTTAATAATATATCACATTCTAATTTATCATATTTATAAATTTTATTTATTGTTACTTGTTTACTTTCAAGAATTATATTAACTTTATCAGCACTATTTATTATTTGAGTACTTTATCCTGTAACTCCAGTTATTTTTATATTACAAGTATTATCCCATGATTTAATTAAAAAACTTTTAAATATTGTTATATCACTTCCTGTATCTATTAAAATACAAGTTGTTATATTTGTTTCTACAATAGTAATTTGTATATACACAGCTAATGAAAAACTTATCTGATTGTTCATCTAATTCTTTTTGCATAATGTGGTTTTTCCATTATGAACAATATATAATCCTTCTCTTTTTATACTATAATCTTTTAATCCATTTAGAAAACTCATTCCTAAAAGTATATGGGAATTTATATCCATACTTTTATCTATGTAACATGGTACTAAAAGATCTATTCCTCCAATTTTTATTGGTACTTTAACTTCTAAATCTGTTATATGTACTTGTCCATCAAAATTTACATGCTTATATGGCTCAATTTTATGAGTTATTAGGCCTTTATTTTTAATCGAAACTATATGACATTCACTAGTTCCTGTATCTATTAATATATTTGGTCCATTTATATTTTCTCTTCCATTATAATATTCTCCTTCTATTTTCATGTTTCCAGCATTCCTATACAGTTTTAATTCTTTTATTTTGTTGGTTTCTTCTAACTGGTTTTTATTGGGTATTTTAAAACTTTTTGATTTTTTAATTAATTTTTCATCCTTAAATGTAATATTATTAGAACATTCTCTTTCATTTAGTTCTGTTATTTCAGATTTATTTTTTGTTATATTAAATTTATATTCCTCTGGAATTAAAATTATTTGTTTATTTGGTTCTATTATTTTACTAATATCTTTACATTCTTTATGAACTTCAATATATAGTTTATTAGAGTAAATATTCTCATAATTAGAATTAATAAATGTACATAAAACTCTATATTCTATAATCATAATTTGATCACCTGGTTGCACGATATCGTCCCTATAAAGTTTAAAATGTAGTCCTAAAATTTCATTAAAATTTCTATTTTTTAATGATACACAATATTTTGGATAACATGTGAATATAATTTTTTGATATGCTAAATTTTCTTCTATTGTTCCTAAGTGACTATCTTTTAAGTTTATTATTCTTCAATCATGTAAAGTTATAATTAATGGTAAATCTATCACTTCTCTAAATAGTGATTTAAACATTATTTGTATTCCTACTAAATAAACATATTGGATTTTTTCACTTTGTTTTTTACTAATCTTCGTTAATAGTTCATTAACTGTATTTTTTGTTAAAAGATTTAATTTATGTTGTCCATAAGTGGATCTTACATTTATGATTTTTTCTATTTTGTGATATTCATTTATTGCTATTTTTTCTCTTTTCCAAATTCTATCAAAGACTTCCTATTTTCATATTTTTAAGTCTAACGATAATTTTTGCAATTTTTTAAACTTGTTATTATCAAAAGTGACTTTTAATCTATATCCTTATATTCCTTCATATTTTTGTATATTTATGTTATTACTTTCTATTTCTTCAATTTCTCTATTCAGATCCTGATCCATATTCTGTTTCACTTATATATACTTCTTGATTATAATATTCTTCAATATCTGATATTTCACTTAATTCACATTTTATTTCTAAGTTTTCTTTTTGTAATATTCTAACTTTCCTTTTATTACAATAAGGACTCATATGACTTATTACTCTACAATTCCAACATTTACATTGTCTTTTATTTTTCTTTTTATCCTTCTGTTGGTTATATGAGTTATTATTATTTTTTTTTGTAATACCTTCTTCTAGGTTTTATATATTTTTTATTAAAATTTCTAAAATTTTTAAACTTTTTATTTTTATATTTTCTTTTATTAATTCTTCTTTCAGGATTACATCCCCATTGCACAGGGGTTTTCTTATTTTCCTGATTTTTTCATTAATTGTTTTTGTTGACATACATATGCAAGTCTTTCAAATAAAAATTTTATTTTTTAACCTAAAGTTCTAAGTATTCCAGTATTATGTCTAACATATTTTTCAAATTCTATTTTAAAATATATTCCCCATGAACTTGGTAACTTATTATAATACATGTCTTGGTATACTTTTTCATTTTCATTACTATAAAATTGAACATAATAGTAATTTTTAAATTCACAAGTATATTCTTTAATTTTACGCATATCACATATTGTTGAGTTTATTAATTTTATTCTTGCATTATCTTTTTTTCTTATTGATTCTTTTTCAGCATTTCTTATGCAATTTTCTCCTAGAAATTCATCTGAAATATATTCCACTAATTTTTCTATACTTTGTCTATCTGATTTGATTATTTTTGTTTGTACATTTCTTTTTATTAATGTTTTTGTATCATTGTTTATTCATTCCCACCAATTTCTAACATCTCCTTCAAAGGATGCAATTAAGAAATCTATTCTCCTTTCAGTATTTTTCCATGTGTCATCTTTGTTATATAAAAATAATAATATCATTGAATCTTTCCAAATTAATAAAGTTTTTTAGTAGCTATTTTGCAATTTAAATCTAGTTTTGTGTCTCCATGATTAATGGGTTTATCATAATTATCATTTAATTCAAACCTATCTTTATATTTGTTTCCTTTAGGTGGTTGTCTATCTCTTACTTTATCATAAAATTGTCTATATGGTTTATTATATATAGGTGCATAACTTTCATCTGTATCATGTAATTCTTGTTTAGAGGTTCCTGCTGGATTAGGTCCTCCTCCAGTATTCATTAAAATTTGGTATTCACTTATATCAGTTAGACTTAATTGATCAAAATTTTCTAATCTAATTCTTCACTCATCTTCTTTTTCTTCTACTCTTAATTTTCCTAATGATTTTTCACTAAATTCTTCTTCCTCTTCTAGTATTTTTGGTAATCTATTCTTTCTAAATTCATCATCCATACTCCCTGTTTCTATTACTATATTTTTTTTTTCTATTACTATATTTTCTTTCCTATTCGAGTCACCTCTTTTTCTATAAGTTTTTTATCTATTTTTTTTCATCTTTATTCTTATTATTTTCTTTTAATTCTCTAATTTTAATTTTTAATATATTTATATCGTTTCTTGTTTCTTTTACTTCATTTCTCAAATCTTGTACATCATTTTTAACATTTTTATTAATGATTTTAATTCTTCCATATATTCACTTATTGACATCTTAATTTTTTTTCTAACTCATAAGTTAATTTGCATCTTTTATCTTTTTTTTTTTATCTATTATTTTTCTAAATCTTCTCTCAACTGTTTCTGGATCTACTAATTCTTCTTTTATTATAGTGAAATATTTGTTCTCAAGTCTTAGTCTTTCACATTTTAATTTTAATATTTGTTTATTCTTTGATATTCTCATTTCTTCTTGTATTAACATTATACTTCGTATATCTTCATGTACTTTATCCATTTTTATAAATAGTTTATTTAATTTTAATATGTTTATTACTTGTACTCATACTTTTCTTTATAATATAAATTATTTTCTTCATCTTCATATATATTAATAATTTTTTCATATGTATAAATATCTTTTATTTTTTCTATTATTAATTTTTCTAATATTTGTTCCTTTATTTCTCTCGGAAGTTCTTTAATTATTGTCAAAGTCATTATTTTTAATTTATTATGAATATGTTTTAAAAATATATAACTACCTTTTTCTTCTTCTAAACACCAATAATTATCTATTTTTTTTATTTTAATTTCCATGATCTCTATGGCTCTGATACCAATTAGGGGGCTACTTAGAGCGAACAAAAATCAAATAAAATTATTAAAAAAATCATATAAAAATTATCAAATTTAAACTAATATTTAATTTAAAGGACTAAAATAGAAAATTTCTATATTATGATGCTTTGCTATGTAACATTCAAATGGAGGACATTTTTGGTATGTAAATTGTCTAAGGGTCATTTTGGAAAGTAACCATTTTGCAAAGGTTATTTCCATATATTTTCCATGGAGTATCCTTGTCAACAAGTGAGGACGACCAATGATGTGTCCCACTTCGGTAAACACAAGTTCTGACGTTACACCACCCTCTACCTTGCCATAAGTTTCACTAAGTCCCCGTTTGATACAAATTAAAATTCAAAATTTAATCTAAATCAAAGTTAACAACTAATTTTAATCACACATTTTATGGGATCCACAAATTTTTAACCATACATTTCAACAATTTTTACAAAATCTACTAAAAATCTGATTTTAATTCTCACCAAACATGGGCTAAATTTTGCGTGAGAATGAAATATTAATATATCTTAAAATATATATATGGCTGAAGTTAGATCTGGTCTAACATTGGTTAATATGCAAATGTCTAAAAGTTCGAAAATAATTTATATGCACGGACATTTCCTAAAAGAGAACTCAGTATACACAAGCTGTTGCACAAAATTTTCAGCATAGTAATTTTTCTCATTGAAAGAATAAATGACCTCGTAGGTCGTAAGGCACTTTGACAAGAAAGTTTTTATAAATAATGGAGCATACAAAATATGAAAAAAAGATTAGTTAAATCTACCACAGTGAAAAACATTTCTAATACCATTTTCAAGTCAGATATATAAAAGGCCAGAAAAGCCTTAGGATTTCCATCTTCCAATATAAACAAAAATTTCCACATACTAAAAATGTATATAATCTCTCAAGCACGGGCAAATTATAATGAGAAAAGCCTTAACATTTACAGGGTTCTTATTGTCCGTAGATTCCATCATGATCTATATATAGATTCATATAGGAATTAGAACCAAGTGCGTGTAAAATGTGGACTGTCATGGCACCAATAATGCTTAGTAGGCTTTTACTTCAGTTAGTTTATTATTATTTTGTTTTTCAGGTAAAACTATTGAGAGATCAATGCATTGCATTCAATTCCTAGACCTAACAAGATTCAGCAGCCAAATGCCCAAGTTCTATGGTCCTGAGAATTCTCACCTCAATGTCGGTAAAACTAAGTAAAAGAATAACAGAATATTCACAAAATGCAAAGCTAAGTACGAACAAGTTCATTCCAAGAGTTGTGAGAGAAACCTCCAATTGAATGAGCCAACCGTTGAATCCTTCCTCATTCCCTAGATGCAACCGTCAGGTAACGTTCTGTCCAAACACTGCAAAAGTTAAGCACAAAGAGAGTCAGATATCAGGCTAAGATTTACTCAAGTTCAAAGTTAATTTTTCCTTCAATCTCTATAGGACTCCTCCACTAATATTTACCATATGAGTTTAACAATGAAAAATAACAGAGTATTTTCCGTCAAGCATCGGCTTATTATGATAGCCCAATGGAAATGATGGTTAGCAAAATTTAATGAGAGTATAGCTGTAATGATATATGTTGGACCCGGAAGGATTGCCGTGAATGAGATTAATAACGCGATATGAAGTAATGTAGATCACAATGAAAAACAAGATTTAAAAGTAAAGAAATTAACAAAGAGAATTAATCGTAAAAGTACGACGTTTTATTAATCGACAATATGAAGAAAAATACAAGAACTCGACAATTTTTGCTTTAACAAAATTGAAAGAGAAGACCACTATTTATATATACATGGCATAGTATAAAGATGGAAATAATGTGGAATAAAGAAACAATATATTTCCATAAAAATCACGTGAAATATAAGGAAAGATGAAAATAAGGAAACAATTTATTCCAAAAATAAAATAAAATCCAACCTAATTTATAATTTTCGCAATGAAATGTGGAAATAGAGGTGAAAATGTAAAAATTTGAAACATAGGAATGTTTTACACAGTATAGGCAAAACGTATGGATGTCTTGCACACTACGAGCCAAACGTAAGGACGTTTTGTGCTAATTATCCAATTTCAAAAAAATAGAAGGTAAGGACATTTTGCACAATAATATTGAAAGATGTGAACGTTTTGTGCTAATTAACAATATTTTAATAATTCATTTGAAACTTATTTGTAGTTTTTTAAAAGTTTGGGAGTATAATTACAATTTATTCTTTAACTTTTCTTTTCTTTTCTTTTTTATTTAAATAGAAGGGTATATTCGTCATTTTTTTCATTAAAAATTAGTAAAAATGACATTTTACACAATAAAATGTGGAAATAGGGTGAAAATGCAAAAAATTGAAATGTAGGGACATTTTGCACACTACAAACCAAACGTAAGGACGTTTTGTGTTATTAAGCCATAAATGTTTATATTCAAAAGTTTATGATAATCATGTTGTGATTATTTGTTTATACATAAATGACATGTTAACTGTGAGCAATCAAATGCAAAGTTTGAAATAAACAAAAAGATTTTTATCTTTTACATTCAAAATGAAAGATTTTGGTCAAGTGGATATCGTACTAGGTATCAAAGTCACCATGACTAGTGGGAATTATATGTTGAGTCAATTACATTATATTGAGAATGTGATTAATAAGTTCAATCACTTGAATGTTAAAGAGGCTAAAATTCCTTTAGATCCAAGTTTAAAACTTGTAAAGAATAATAGAAGTGCTACAGAACAATTTGAGTATGGAAGTGTTATCAGGAATCTAATGTATGTTGGGTAATTTACAATACTAGACATAGCATTACTTATTAGTAAATTTATTCAGTTTACTAGCAATCCAAATGAAGAACATTGGAACGTTATTTGGAGGGTTTTTAGTTAATTGAAGAAAACCAAGGATTTAAATCTCCAATATTTTGAATTTCTGACAATTCTAGAAAGATTTACCAATGCTAGTTAGATATCTATTGTTGGTGAGAATAAATCAACCTCGAGTTGGGTATTTACCCTTGGAGGAGGTGTGGTGTCTCAGAAATCCAAGAAACAAATATGTATTACTCACTTAACTATCGAATTCGAATTTATAGCATTGGATGAAATCGTAAAAGAAGTTGAACTTATGAATTTAATGTATGAAATTCCATTAGGAAAAATGAATAATTCTACCATATCTATTTTGTGTGATAGTCAAGCCACTTTAGCTAAAGCATACAACGAAGTGTATAACGGAAAGTCTAAATATATAAGTCTAAGACATGATAATGTGAGGAAATTAATCAAAGATAGAATAATTTCACTCACTTATGTGAAGTTAAAACAAGAATTTGGCCAATCCATTTACTAAATCGCTCATAAAGGAATTAGTGCGAACAACAACTAGTAGAATAGAATTCAAAATCCGTAATTAAATCCATCAATGACATTAACCCTACCTGACTATTCTAACAAGTATAATTTGGGTAACAAATCATTCGATAAGTGGATAGGTATAACACTTAATTATTCTTTTAAACCCTATCCTAGGTTACAAATGCTGGTTGTCACAAATAGAAAGGTTGAGTTTCTATAACTCTTAGTAAGGATTACTTGATCAAGTATATCTAGAAGTGATAAAGATACTATAAGAACTTTACCTAGGTAAACTTCGAGATGGTACCGCCTCAATAGAGTTGGAGTTTCTCTCTTAAAAATACAGGAATAGGAGAAGCTCAAGGCCATAAGAGTGATAAATGAGATTGTGTGAAATTTGGAACAATTTATGCCTATATGTATGATTTCACCAATATTGTCACAAGGAATAATAGGTTCAAAGTTTCAGCTACCTAGAATTTCAATGATTATTTTGTGAGATTTATACTAAGTTTGGATTCAAATCGAATGATATCCATACTCTATGCATAAGTGTCATTAACTCGAATTTGAACTCATTATATATTTGAACAATTGGAGGATTGTTAGAATATTGTTCAATGTATATAATGAGAAATGATTAAATGTGGATTAACCATGAAAAAATCAAGCGAAAGCAAAAGGAGAAGAAAAAGTTGAGGTCGCCAAAAAATGGCCAGGACAATTGCCGAGGCTTAAGTGCTCGGCCTTGGTTATTAAAAACGAAGGCAAAAATGTTGAATTGGCACTTGCCTGGCTTTGTGCTAGGCACTCGCCTTTTGCAATTGTTTTGTCCATAGATATTTTAAATTATGGTGTATTTTCATCAAGTTTCACACCTTTTTGGCTTGATTTTTACACATTTTTGTGCATAGTTGTTGGAATACTTTATATAGATGTGATTTTCATAATTGAAAATATATTCTAAACATCAAATTTATTCCATTGTATCCAAATCAAAAATCAAGCCAAGTTTCTATTGTTTTGTTCTCAAGTTCATTTTCCAAGTTTGTTTGCTTGATTCAAACTAGCACTTGCCTGGTTTTGTGCTGGGCACTCGCCCAATGCGATTGTTTTGTCCGTTGAGATTTTAAATTATGTTGTATTTTCATCAAGTTTCACACCTTTTTGGCTTTATTTTTACACATTTTCGTGCATAGTTGTTGGAATACTATATATAGATGTGATTTTCATGATTGAAAATATATCCTAAACTTCAAATTTATTCCATTGTATCCAAATCAAAGATCAAGCCAAGTTTCTATTGTTTTGTTCTCGAGTTCATTTTCCAAGTTTGTTTACTTGATTCAAACTTTGAATTAAGGTTTTGATTACTCTACAAATTATTTGCAATTGAAATCCTTTAAGCATTTATCACCATGGTGGCAAATATCGTTTGAGGACAAAAACTCATAATTGTTTTCAAACCTTAAATTTAGTGGATTATTCTTGTTGCTAGTTTTCTTTGTTTTTCATCAACTTTTGAACAACATTTCCTTCGTTGTATTTTTATCAAACTGCTTTTGATTAGTTTATTCCTATAGGACGTGAAGTTGGCAAGAGATAAATATTAATACTTGGTGGAGAGGGGCTGTGGCATCGGCACCGATGGGTGATACCAGAGGTTGGGGAAGACGAAGGAAAAATTTTGAGATGAGAGAGTTTTATAATAGGCGTCATTGTACAATAGGAGCACTTTCAAGAGAGAAAGAAATGTTGCAACTTAAAAGAAGTTTCAACCTTTCAAAATATTAAAGCACTTTAATTTTAAGTTTTAGTATAAAACTAAAACATATGGTAACTTATATTTTAATGGTGTAATTCAGGGGTTATATTTATCCCTATGAAAGAGAGTTCTTTCATTTGAGAAAAAAAACTTGAGATACAAGAAAAAATAAATTATTATATCTATATTTTATACTATATTTTTATAGTTTGTGGCAACTTGATGAAACCCTATGGTCGTGCCCATAGAAGGAGAGTCACATGGATTTTAACTTGGAGCCGTATAGTGCCGAAAGAACCCCCACGAAGGAAAGGTAACACGATTTTAGGACAGCGTCCTCGACGTGACTCCCAAGGCTTGATTTTTCTAGCCATTCTCTTATGTTGTATTATTATTATTGAATTACATTACTTATATGTTTATGTTTAAAATAGTTGTGTTAATTAATTTTTTATCTATACACAAATCACCCAAATTCTCCAAGAAGAAATACAGTAAATTATTTAGAAAACTACAATAAAATCTGCTGCATAATTACCACTAACTAAAAATATTTACCCAAAAGCATTGCAACCATATTACAAGCGATGAACAATAATGAGAATGAAATTCACTGATCCACACTGTCAAAATGCTTTCCTCGATATTTATATATATAAAACAAACACACAAAAATAAAAATAAAATGAGAAGAACACGCAATTATATATTTCGACCCATGCTAGTGTTAATCTACCTTTTCTTGTATATCACATGGCTTGGCCAGATTAAAAAACTTGGTTGTTTTTCCAACTGATTTCCTGTGTGTGGTCTACGATGGACCCACCATTTGTAGTCTTTGATACTTCAATCTCAGCTGACTTGATCAATGGAACACCACTGATGGACGGTGATTTCTCCATGCTAGGAATATTCGTTGAATCTTCAGTTTTGTACTTGTACCATGTTGCCCAATAAAGATAATTAACAAAGTTGAGGTAACTCAGGATGGCCAAAAACCAGTAGAAAAGATTCAAATTGTTCTTGTTCAAGTCTTGTCCGTATAACCATCCCTTTTTGCTTGGTGATATCCTTTTGGTGACAGAATTAATGATATCCACAAAGACACTGCTTAAGAAGTAGCCAAATGAAAGTGAAATCCATGTAAATGAAGTAGAGAGTGATCGCATGCCAGCCGGTGCTTCCTTGTAGAAAAATTCGAGCAACCCGACTAGGGTGAACATATCTGCTATCCCAAAAATGGCGTATTGAAACGATAGCCAAAAGAGGCTAATAGGCTTTGTGGGATTTTTCAAGAATTGGTTCTTTCTTTTTACTTCGACGAGGGCTGCCACGGACATGGAAATGGCCGAGAGAACTAGGCCGACTCCAACACGCTGAAGCTGTGTGATCCCCGAAGGATGCTTGGTGATTTTTCGTGCAAAGGGCACAAAAATGAGCTCGTAAATGGGGATTAGGATGATCATGAAGGCTAGGGGAATGACAGGAACTGAAGGTGCAGGAACTTGGAAGGAGCCGAGTCTTCGGTCCATTAGAGAGCCTTGTTGTACTGAAAATGTTTGGAGTTGTGCCATACAAGTGTTCAGTAGAATTGTGCTGGCTATGATTGGCAACATTCTTGTAAGAACCTTAACTTCTTCGACTTGTGTCACTGTACAAACTGTCCATGGGGTGGGATTTGCATTGTCACCAAGAATTGCTGCTTTGTCTAGGCACCTGCCTCAAGTCATATCCCAATTTATAAGTGAAAGATAGTTTAATTTAAAATTAATCATAATCTGCTTAATTATCACACTTATTACTAAATCTAAAATCAATATTTACAAACTGGTGCAGCTCACTTCACATGTCATGCCAAGGGGCAGACAACTTTACCTGGTATTATGCTCATTTTATAATGTCTGCGAAGGATCAGCTCTCCACACTTGTGTCTTCAAGTTTCTAAAACGCTTAAAAAAATGATTTTGCTAATTTTTTGCATTATATTAAGCTCCGTCGATCATTCTTTTCAAACTTTTTTCTCGTACTCATTTTCAATTATATATTTTCACAATAAAATATTCTTCACGTAAAAACCCATACAGGGGTTAATATTTGTTGGATAGTTTTAGCTTCCTTTTGAGCCCCATTACATAAAAACTCTTTTTCAATCACACATTTTTCTAATCAAATAAATGTACACGTAAACTCTAAATTTTACCTACCTTTTAAATATACATTCTCAAAAAATCACTATCATAAAACTTACTGCCTGTTTGTCATCCTTTAAAAATTTTAAATTGTTTGCTACAGTATCATTTTTCACACTAAAATATTCTACACACAAACTAATAAAGTTTCTTTACTTTTTAATTCTCCAACAAATACTATTCAAAACTCTTTAATTTTCCAAATAATAGGTGACAAATAGAGGCTTATTCTTTCATAAAAAAAGAGCTCAAACACGCCCTTAATAATTCTAAAAATAATTGAACTATGTTTGTCAAAAGCATTTATATTACGTGAACTTAGAAGAATTTGAAATCTTTATTAGAGTATGTTAGAAGCGGAAGTTAACTATCTCATCTGAAAATAAATTAGTGTTCACACTAGCTCTAATATAACTTGTTAGGATCGGATTACATCTCATCTGAAAGCAATTAATATCCAATAAAGACGGACTAAACTTTTTATAACATTCGACCATCAGCATTTGAATGACCTACGCATAAACTTAAGAGCAACATTGTCGCTCCTCAACAGAGTTTAAATAATTTGAACCAAAAAATTAGAATAAAGAATTTATACAGTATCTAGAAGCAAAAATATTTTATAACGGAAATCCTTAATTTGCCTTCAAATTGGAGAAAGGGTACATACTGGTCCTGGATGTAAGTTAAATTATATATATTTTCCTAAAATAATCCAAACATTAATATATAATCTCTCATTTCGTACTTCGATTGTGTAGTACTAAATAGTGTAAATGAAAGAGGGAAAAAAATAAAGTTACGTCTACTGGACTATCTAGTTACATAACCAAAAATCTAGGAAAAAGCCTTATACAGGGGCCCTCACTGTAGCGAGGGCCCCACATGTATAAAAAAAAAAAATTAACACGGGTCCCACCAATGTGAGTATCTGTAAAATATCTAGCAAAAAAAACCCGGTACATGTAGGGTTGTCCAAAAATCTATTATCTACCTATCATTGCAATTTGACCGTGAGACAGTAAAAAAATTTTAGGTCGCATAATTTATTTAAAATTTTCATGACAGTTTTTTATCTATCATTTTTTATACATATAAGAAAGAAATTAAGGTTACCTGAATTGTTTCGTATGAGCAATCTTGGCTTCTGCTGAGTCTGATTCTTTCTCGTTAATCTCATACAGTTCACCGGGGCTCTCTAGAAGTGACAACCCTCGATTTTTTATTGCCACTACTACAACCTGTGAATATAAATTAAGTATTCTCAAGAAGTGGTACGTGTTACATTGAAAACGTTTATATACATGCCAAATGCGCGGAAAAAAAAAAATACTTATATTAGTATGTATGTTTTGTAAATTGATTAAGAGAGACCTAGAAAGTTGATGTAACATATTATTGCAATTACATACCTACTACACCAGTCACTATCTGTAAATTGTTGGGACCATTTTAGTGGGTACAAGCATAATTAATTATTTAAATTGTATTCCGAGCACGTTCCATCATGTTCAATTAAAAATGAGAGACGAAAGTAGTTGTGATCGGTCTAAATTGTTAGCATACTAACAGTGAGAGAGAGACCTGCGCAATTCTTATGATAGGGCTGTCTCCGGGGGCTTCAAGGCGGTAAAAAGGTTTTCCGAGGACAAGAAAAACATAACCGATGAACGTTGTGATGGAAATTATGAGAAAACCTTTCCACCAACCATTATTGTTGTTGGAAGTGCTAACCCATACTATGACTGTGACACCAATAGATGACCCAATTGTTGAGCTGAGCAAAAGCCAATTGAAATAGCTAGCAAGAGCCTTGGATTCTTTTGGATCTTTTGAATCAAATTGGTCAGCACCAAGTGGAGGAAGAGAACCCTTGACCCCACCAGTGCCTAATGCTAACAAACAAAGTGAAGCATAGAACATGACCGCTATACCACCTTTTACACAACTTGATTTGCCACAACCCTCTGGTTGCAAACTTCCATTATGAGCTTGAATTGTCATCATCACTAGGGCCTAAGGGGAAAAAAATTAAGGATATTAGCTGTTGTGTCACATCATGTAGAAAAACATTATATGACCAGCAATAATTTGTACATACTGGTAATTCATAAATATCAAGAACAATTAGGTACAGTTTTGCTACATTGACAGAAGAGCTTTACGGATAGGATAACAAAAATAGAG
Source organism: Olea europaea var. sylvestris (assembly GCF_002742605.1). Lineage (NCBI taxonomy): Eukaryota > Viridiplantae > Streptophyta > Magnoliopsida > Lamiales > Oleaceae > Olea > Olea europaea. The sequence continues at coordinate 15,816 of NW_019246321.1, forward strand.
GTGTCGAGTACTGATTAGTCCTTTTGTACAGTTTTGCTACATTGATAGAAGAGGGTGACATATAAAATAACAGAAGCAGAGGTGACAAGCATCGATTGGTCCTTTGAAAAAAAATTAAAAAAACAGTTTTCTGACAGCCAATGCAATCTGTCCACCTGTGCTTCTATTACCCCTTATAGCAAATGCTTCTGTCCAAGAAGCTTAATTCTATTTGGTATACGGTTAAAACAAAAGGCTAGAAAAGAGATATTCTTAAGGAAAGCTGGAAATAGGAAGGAGTAATCATCGAATAGTAACACAATTCAACTTTGATCGCAAACTTAAAACAAAATGAACGAAATGAAAGTTCACTAAAAGTTCAATGACGGCCATCCACCGGTGTACTAACCCATTTCCTTAAGTGAATTTTGTAGGGAAAAAACTGATAACGAGTTGAACTTACCAATACTTCGAGGATACCGAAAGTTATACATGTGTTGAATCTATTAAGATAAGTGTCCGAAATGAAGCCACCAACAACAGAGAGCAAATAAGTTGATCCCATTAAATTTGTGAGAGTGTTTGCCGAGCCAGATAGATCAAAATGCATCTTCAAAAAGAAGTACATCACCATGCTCACCACATTGGCAACAAAACCCATGTTCTCTAATGCCACCAAGGCTACACAACAAAATGAAAATACAGAATTAGCACACCAAACAGCATCATAAACTAGAAACTTGGTTAGCAGAAAGACGGTAATTGATTCAAGAATGTAACAAGTTTGTGCTTCTCCTGAGAAAGAAGGGGTGGACAAAATTTATCTGAAAGAATCTGAAGAACCTTGTACTAAAGCACAAAATATTTCAGGAAAAGCTCGACCGACCTTTAAACAAAGAATATTTGAATATGTTGAAGTACTTTGCCTTACCATAAATGAAAGAGGCAGCTTTGAATCCCCCTTTCCCTTTGATTTTCCATGGGTTTATAGCGTCGTAACCCGTCTTGGTGTCGTTCCCCTGTTCAAATAACACGATATATTAGTCGAGAGATTAATCCGGTAGCTGGTGGAGGAAGTATAAGAAAAAGCTCACCATAACTGGGAGCTGAGGATGATTAGCAGAGATTTTTTTCTTGGGAATGGAAATGTAAATCTATACATATAACCTAATTACATAGTGCATAATATAGTATCTGATCGAAAGGTTTCTTGTTCTCAATCTGTCCCGCTCTATATCTCTCACAATTTCAAGATTAGGACATGGTTGGCAGCAACTTTGTTCTTTCATTTTCAAATGGCATTAGTGGAGACATGATTTATGAGCTGTGGGCACAAGGGCTATGTCCCATCCAAGATACTTTTACCTATAAAATATTGCTATAATATTTGACGTTTTAGGGTTTGACGTCCTTTTATGCTAATTGATCACTTTAGTCATTAATTCAGGCAAAATATGGGGATAATATCTGGAAACTCAGTTTCATTTTTATAGTATTGAATATTATATGCCTGATTTGATATCATGCAAATGATGGCCATGTTATCCTGCTTCATACAATCATATCATATACACACATGTATGTTGGAAAATATACGTAGAAAATCATACGTTTGGAAATGATTGGACCGTGACTAGTGACTTTATCCAAGAAGATTTTGTGGGCATTATGGTTCTTGAAAATGTTAATTAGATAGTACAAAAGATTGTAATTTTTTTAGGTATATATGATGAATTTATAAAATGAAAAGTCTTTAAAAATCTTTAATCAAAATCCATAGAAGTTCAATGAAGAATGGTATTAATTCTTAACAAATAGAAGTCACTTAAAAGTTCATAAAATCCGCGAAAGTCACCCACTTAAAAAATTTATAAAAATATTTAAAAATCCAAATTGATTACAACCCTCTAACAGTGCAGTAGAAAGTTTTTCATCATGGTGGTAGGAAAACCATTCAACACGACGTGGTTCAATTTTTAAAATTTATTTTTCATATCACTTTCAAAAAAGTTAATATAATAGCCTGTATATAAATAAAATTATAAGCTGATATAAAAAACTCAACATTTTGAAATTTTGTAATATTTATATTTTCATTGCAAGGTGTTTTTGCAATTGATTGGCATATCCACCATTTGGGAGGGTGTGTTCCTTGCTAGGGACATCGGACCAGTGGATTTGACATATTACATGCCCCACTCTACATGGCAGGTCTATTATCACAAGGGATATCTATGCAAAGTCATTATATATGCCCTAAAAGTATTTCCAATGTTCATCCCTCGTGTGGATGTCGTCTCTTTATCTGGCCTTATTCAATATTTATTAACAAATATGAGTTAAATCATATGTTAATTTAAGAATACTTTGAAAGAGGACAATAAGAATAGAACGGACTTAAAACCTAGAAGCAAACATTTTTCATGCTAACTAGATAGGAGATAACGCGATTAACGAAGAAAGTTTATGGTCGAATTTAGTAATTATCTTGATTTGACTAGTTTAAATAAGAATATTGTATGAAACGTTATTTTTGTGTTGCCAAGTTAAAGACGGTCCAAGAAAGATAATGACCCAATTCTCCAAATATTCATATAGCGCAAAAACCTTATAAATAACTCACATTGAGTCGAGTACTGCACTTTTCAAATTTGTCGTGGTTTTTTTGAGCTCTCCGAAGAGAGGAATCAACGTCCACCGACCTTGATTTTATCCAAGCAAACCATTCGAGACTATCAACAATACTTATTTTCTTAAGTCACATGTGCAACAAAAAAAGAGTTGTGAGGTATACCAAACATGGTTTGGAATAAAATAAATTAATTAATTTCTTTATTGTGCATCTCCAGCTCATGAAGCACACTTCTGTCCCTATTACTCTACAGATGTTTCAATTTGTGATAAAATTTATATCATTACAAAATTGTGAATTTAATCTATAAAATATATTGCGATATAATTAGTCAATTTAGTCGATATGAATAAAGTCTAGAGACCAAAAAAACTCATTCTCTGGGATAATTGATTGAGGAGTTTATTGTGACACAAGTAGCAAATTAGAGTTTTGCTTCATTTCACATATTTGCTATCAATCTTTATGCTTGTTTAGCCATATTGGTATAGACTATTTCGACCATGCCTGATAAGGCTTATGATTTTGTTTCTACTTCTTGTAAAAGAACTTTTCGATGAAGTTACTTTATATCCAGTATTCACTAATCTCATCTAGCTAGACAAAATGCTTCGAAAAATTTACCTAACATATTCAAAAAGTAACTTCTTAGTCTCAAAAACAATTTTTAACTTTTCGAAAGTCCTATCAAACAGACTCTTCATTTGTTGTAATTGCTTCCAACTTGGGTGGACGACTTGATAAATTGACGTTCCCAAAATTAACCCTATCGACTCTTGTTCGACCAGTGTACAAAATTGTCCATTTTTGTCTTCATGCTATGAGCTTTAGAATCTACATACAAAAAATTGGAGTACTTATAAATCCGAAATCCTGAAAATCAGAGCTGCGACTCTCCAGCAGCTTTAGGAACAACACATGAATACTGATAGATTTGGCACTGAAACTCCTTGTGAAGTATTGGATGGACCCACCAATAATAACTGGATAATTCACAGAACTTTTAGCTTAACCATTGACAAATTCTGTGATAAAGCTGATTCATGCACAAAATTTAAACCAGCTCCATCAAATATTATCACTTTGACCTAAGTACAAACTTTTAAGTGCTACTAACATGCACATATCCCTACATGGATTTAACTGATATTATTATGAAGGAAAATTTGATTCATTGGTTCCCAATTATGACACTAATAGCAATTTGGTCCTTATCTTTTTTGTTGGGGCAGCATTAATCGTAACTTCTTCTTTTTTGTAGCATAACTGGTCCAATCATTTAGTATTTTACTGAGACGTTCTTACTTTTAGGTACACAAAATGAATATATATAGAATCAAGAGTTCATTAATTCAAAAGGAATACTAAACCATTGACATAAGGTTCATGTAACTCCCTTATTATTCGTATAAAATTATTGAAAGTTTGTTAAGAAAACTCTCAACAGTTCTGTGTTTAAAGAAATTGCAAATAGTTCACAAAATATTAATAATTATAAAAGACTTTATTTTTATAAAATAAGAAAATAATACTAATTAAACAAAAGCCATGGTCATGGGCAAGGGAGTGTTTGGCAGGAAGATGAAGAACCTACTCTTTTATGTTTCTCTTTCCCATCCCTTCTCTTTTTCACGTTTCCTTTTCCTTTCAATTTATTCCAATAAGAGATAAGGTTATTATTGTTTATTTAAGGTGACTTTTCAATTAAAAATGGGGCATAAAACATCGACTGTACTAAAATATAGAGGTTCAAGATTTTGCTCTCAAATAAATTAAGTCGGGGTCTAACTTGCTACAAAAGTTTCTTTCATTGCACACCTTTATTTTATTAATGATTTCGACACCCGTTTAATCTTCAAAATATTTCCGTATTTTATTGAATATGACACCTATAACTTTATAAATTAATAATTGTGTGACTAGAACTTATGTACATTGAATCATTTTGTTTTTTCGATTATGACTTAGGAGCAAGTTAAAAGAATAAAACAAGACATTTTGATGGCTCGCTGAAACCTAATTCTAAAAATCATTTTCAAGTCATGAAAATAATAGGAAAATGACAATTAAATTAGGCAGCACATCAATTCCAGTTAAGAAACATGATCTTGTCTGAATGACAGTCACGTGGATGTTCCATCATGCATTTGGAAGAATGACATAAGAGTCAAGAAATTTCTACCCAATTCTATATTTGTTTGAGCCTCATGTTTTGGGAAATAAATTTTATAATGGCAATTTTTTGAAGAATGGGTGATAAAAAAATAGAAATATTTTTGTGACATTATTGTTGTGTCATGAAAACAATTATTTACCGTGGCTATATGACATTCAAAAATGTATTGTTTTGCATACTTCTTGTTAATGTCTCATTCAAGAGTCTAATATATTAAAGAGTTAATAATTTAAATCTTAATTTTTGCATGCCTCCTCAAATGATACATTTTTTTTTTTATTCAAAATATGATACAATCATAATATATGATAATGTATGAAGACTTAACCCAAGTCTTTAACCTAGCCTCTTTTTATTTATTTATTTATTATTATTATTATTTTGTAAGATAATTGGCATCAGATAATGACGACAAGAAAATCGAAATACAATTAACCCAACTATGAGAAACTAGGGTAGAGGCATAAGAGGACTATTGGCGAGGGAGACTTGGAGTAGGCTGTACATGGGTTAGCTGAACTTAACATCAATGTTGATGTCGGGTTTGTAAGTATTATGCCCTAGGTCCAATCGACTTTGGACATAAATACTTTTATATATAATTAATGCAATTAAATGGCAGANTTAATTGGATTAATTAATTCACGGACCGGGTTTAATTAATTGGATTAATTAATTATTGGACTGGACCGGGCCGAGCCTGTTTGAGTTTATATAAATAACAAACTAGGGTTTGAGGTACATTAAGGTTTTCATTATTCTTGTTAGCACAAGAGAAAACCCTAGAGGCTGCAATCATTTTCTCTGTATGGATCACCGTTGGAGGCTGGACAATTGGACAGTTGTGGTGGCGAATCAAAGTTGTGGAACGAAAAGAAAAGCAAAAGGATTGCAGATCTGAAAAAGGTACAATCTTATCACAATTCCTAACCAAACACAATGAGATCTATTGGATGGGAATCGAAATAATTTAATTTTCCGCTGTGCATGTATAAGTAGATTCCCAACAGGGTTGATGAGGGAGTGATCATTTTCTGAGCTAGCATTCGAGATCATGTGGGTGTGGTGATGGATGTGGTTAATGACGATTAGGGGTTCTTAGATCAAAAGGTGATAGAGCTTGTTTTTATTATGTTAATCATCTTATCTAAAAATTTAAATATTTATTTATTTAAAATTTGTCTTCAACACATGTGGACCCATCTCTAGTCTCTACATTAGCTCTAATTCCAGGAGATGATGCCTACTGAAAAATTGAAATTTGAACATTTTAAGTACCAATATTCTTGAAAGGAAAGTGTGCAGTATATAAAGAATTAATATGGCGAAGGACACCCATAAAATTATTGGTCAATGATACTGACACTACAACTAGCATAGGTTCCTTCATACAGGAACTACCATATGCATACGAAACAAGTCGAAACACATGATTAAATGTCAAAATTACCCTTCCCAAATCAAAATTTTGGTCAAAGTCATATAAGTATCATGATATAAGCCAAATAATAGAAGTAGAAATATAAGAAAATTGTCTCACTTTCTGTCCAAAGTAATGCGATTATTGCAGATACACATTGAAAAATAGTCAATTTCAGTCTAAACAGTATATATTGAGTACAAATAAGGGATAAGTCATCTAATCCTGGTTTGGCAATGGAAAGTGCCACAAGTTACAATGTTTACATAGGTTCGTCTCAATATGAAATTACATTATTTTTCGTCGCTACAATAATTTATTATGATGAAAAAAAAAATTGCACATCCTATTTTCTCTAATTCCTTTCTTCGTTTTGATGGTATACAAAATCATAATGAGGACTTCCTATTTTGAGACAAAATAGAGCAAAATCGAAATTACAAATGTGAAATTCCTTAACGGCGTACTAGGGTAGAATTCTCAATTTAGGGCAAAATTGATTCGCGTACTAAATCCATATAGCAACATTAATTAGGCTTCACAACTCAACATAATTAGTAGAGATTTTTTTAAAATTAATTTCTTTTTCTAAATTAATTTTCAATTACACATTCTCTAGATGAAATAATTTTACACGTTGACTCATATCATTTCGATACTTTTTAATCCTACATTCTTCAAAATAATATTTTTTTCACGAAATCTATTCTTAAAAAATCTAAATCAACCGGGGTCTGTCTTATAGAAGACAAATGGACCACTCTACATGTACAGGGTTTTTTTTTTGCCAGACATTTTATAGGTACTCACATTGGTGGGGCCCGCGTTATTTTTTTTTTATATACATGTGGGGCCTCGGCTACAGTGAGGGCCCCCGTATAAACCCTGCAAACAAAGCCCTGTACACTGGACTTTTTCCAAGACAAATACCTTTCTTAAACTGTTGCATGTGTATAGAAACTACATAGAATAGACGATCAAATTATTAGAGCAAAATATTTTCAGTATCCCATGAAAAGAATTTGGTCTGTCAGCTGGCTCTTAAGACACATTTGCTAACATCAAACAGTGGAAGGGTAACAGTAAGAAGGATGTGAACACAAAATATTGTATAAATGCAAAGATAAGAGCAAGCAAAAAATTTGAATTCATGAAGTCAACATCAGTCATTTTGGCAAGATACAGAGGTTGGCCCAGATGACAAAAGAAAATGTCAATTCGTGGATGTGAAATATTGGGCTAGCAAGAATAATGAAGGATCAGTAAAACATAAAAAAATGTTTTTACATATTATTGAAGATAGTATTTAATAAAGGGTAAATAGTAAAAAGGTCTCGAACCTTTGAACTTGTTGCACTTTTATCTCCAACCTTTTATTTTGATGGGAATTTGGTCATTTGTGGATAATTTTATCTTTATACATAATAAACTAGTTGAAATTTGTTCAACATGTCAATTTTTACCCTTATATATTAATATTAAATAAAAAATAATAATTAATTAAAAGCAAGATAGAAAAGGATGCAATAATTTAATAATGTCAGTTTGAGCCCACCAAAACTTTTTTTTGAAAATAATGACTTCAAGATTAATATAATTAATATTTGAATAATATCCTGTCTAAGGATGACAATGAGGCGGGCTGGACCTTGACGATCATTACCATCCGTGTTTGTTGTAGATTCTCATTTACCATCTCATTTAACTAATTAATTATTTTAATATACATTTTTGTTTTTTAAATACAATTTAAATTGAAAATTGTAAAAATATAATAAAAATATTCATGAAGGTTTAAGAACTTTTACGATTTGGGGTAGGAATTTTTTGCTAGGTTCATATCGAGATAATATGTGACAGGTTGCGAGAGGGAATTTTGTCATCCGTACCTCAATCCAAACACTCCTAAAATCAGTTTTATAAAAGTAGAAATTGGAACGAGACAACAGGAATTTATTGATGGTGGCAAGGGAGTCGGAGGTGGTCGGGTGGAGAGTTTTGGGCAGGCAATGAGTGAAGGAAGGAAGAATATGAATTTGTCATTTCTTTTTCTATTTTTCTTATATTTACCTTTTTCTTTATTAAGTATAAGGTAAAATCATCATTTTGAATAAATTTTTACTATGTATTTAAAGATAAAGGTAAAATTGTCACTGGGGATCTAAGTGCTATCAAAATGAAAGGTTGATGATGTAAAAGCTACTTTTTAAATGTAGGAGACTAAAGTGTAACAAGTGTCAAAGGTTGGGAACCTCCACTACTATTTACTCATTTAAATAATATACATGTCACATTGTAACTATTTAAATTCTTATATCAAATACTTCATGAATTTTAATTCAAAGTGAACAAAGAATAAGCATATTTATTTCTGGTCCTAAGACCATTAGTTCTCTCTCTCGATCATTTCTTTACATGTATCTGTTGTGCTTCAAGTAATGCCCTTTTACTTTTCCTATTTCAACCTATGATTTATTAATTTCTTCGGCACAAAGTAAGAAATGATATCATTGTACCGAGTAACAAAAAGTCTAGGTTCATGTTTTGCTGTCAACTAGTTAATGAAATTACAAAAATTCTGCTTGTACAGAAGAAAAATAGAAAACTCACATGGGGTAGTTTTATATTGGAAAAATAAAATCACCCACACCTATGTGCCCTGTGTGATTAGTATGTGTTCTGTCAAATCGATTTCTGTATGTATAGTGTGGTTGATCATGTATGCGTCAGATTTAAATAAAGAAAAAGTGAACCTTCTTATATGTAAGGGATACGTTAAAGACAATAAGTGGTTAAGCTA
>NW_019246321.1:34064-40094 GCF_002742605.1 Olea europaea var. sylvestris
TATTAAGCTACCCGTTACCCTGTGGATTATAGCATAAAATGGTTTCCCAGAGGATTTGCAGTGAACCAAGATGGGGTTCAACAGAGAAACCTCACCAAATCCTAAGGCCTTTTGCAATGCTGCTGCACTTGGAGCAGTGAAAATAGTTCTGACGTCAGTACCAATTCCAAGAACCGGATGATCTCCCACACTTGGAACTGCATGACTGACCATCGTCAGCATTTCGGGAGCATTCTCACTGTAGGCAATTACTTTCAATGTTTTCTCATCCAGGGCCAACAAACACCCAAATGGCTGGATGAACTTCCCTTTTTGTATTTGATGGAGGTAAGCTGTAGTTCCTTTGTCAGACTTCGGTTTCTGCTCTCCATCGCGCACTGAGCTTGAGTAGTCAAACGAGCTCCCTGATTCCTCAAAGTCTGCATGAAGCTTTGCATCCAGGGAAGTTTGTGCAATGATCCTAGCACTATGTTTTGATCTCGCTGAATTGCTAGACTGGCTAGGCCGTGAAGACGACATTTTTTCTCAAATCTGCAAAAGCAAGCAAATGTAATACGAGAAACGATAGATCCATAATCGAGAAACAGACATCCGTTGTAAGCATGCCTAACAATTTCAGTATATGCAAAATAAAGAAACAGCAGGAAATAGTCTAAAGAATAGTGGTCGTGTTTGCACATCATCATGCTGTCCACAATAGAGCAGTGAACTAATGAATGAACGTGCAATCTATGACTATAATTACATCAGTTCTTCCTAAAGGACAGCATCTGTCAACATAATGATCCCTTAAATACAACACCAGCTGTCCATTTAAATGGAGGTAGAAAGATACCTGACCTTAAATGATTATGATGTTATTGTAACATATGACAGTAACAGCTAAATCACTCCCAAGCAAAGGGTTTCTCTTCTCTTCTCTTCAAAACCACGGTTCAAATTGACAAATCCAATGAACATATTTCACATTAACAATCCCGTTATCCATGATTAATTAAACTCAGCAGCTCATTATTAGCATTTAAAATTAGTTGCAAATAAAATGATGCCAATACAGATTGTCGAACTTGCAAAATTAGACTGGTACTTACCCAACACAGAACAACAAAGAAAAGTCAATGAAAATTAGCACTATGAATCTACAAGTATAATCCTGTTTCTAGTCTAGTAGTAAAGTGCTGAGAAACAGATAACTGACCCTCTCTTTGTCTTGACGCTCAGAAACAGAGGACAAGCTTCAAGATGAAATCTTGAAATAGTGAAACAGGAATAACTTTATAAGCTCACAACTGGAAATCCCGAGTGAGCCCACTGACCCAAATCCACCATGGAATAAAGTTCAGCTCCATTCCTCCTTTCAAAGTGTTGATCACCGCCTTCGAAGCCAGAAATAGGGACCACATCTCAGAAACCCCACCTTCCCAGTTCAAGTATCTCAATTAAAAAATTTAAACAGTTCTGACAATATAAATGCCGTATTCTTTAAGTAATAATAGAAAGGGTAACAGAAGGAAAGTTTCCGGATATAGTCAATTGTGACGGTTTGAAACTGTTATCACCCCCCCAAAGCTCGCANATAGAAAGGGTAACAGAAGGAAAGTTTCCGGATATAGTCAATTGTGACGGTTTGAAACTGTTATCACCCCCCCAAAGCTCGCATAAGCCAGCGACGTTAATTTGCAGGCATTGTTTGAGCTCATTTTTTCTTCATAATACCTTTTTTTATATCATTTTAATCGCATATTTATCAATAAAATAATATTATACGTACATCTAAATTTTTTTATTTTTTTATTATAGATTCTCAGTCATAACACTATTCATAATATATCTTTTTTGAGAAAAATGGAGGCCCAAACAGCCCCTATTTTTGTACAAGTCGGCCAAATAGATAAAGGTAACGTGGCAAATTGGATCAATGTCGGAGCATGTCCAGTTAAATAATATTGTTTATCAATTCAGACAGCATCCAAGGCAAAAACCCTCTCGTGGAGGAAAGCTTTTTATTTCTTTTTCATTCTTCTCCTTAAATTAATTTACTTGTTAAAGTACCTGTAGCCAATTAAGAATAATCATAAGTAGCACCTATATATGAAGCATTTTAATCCATCGAACCGCGCCAACATTCGCCGCGAAGTAACAATTGTCTTTTAAGCTCCCTAATTGATTCCACCATAGAAGATTGATTTTGAAAAAGTTACCGAATGTATCGTCAAATATTCAATATGATTCCACAAAATTTAGTTTCGTTAGAATAGCAGGTTGTTAAAATAACGATTTTGCACAATTAGCGAGAGCCAGATCCAACAATATTGTCCAACCAGTTATAAAGCTCTTTCGTCGAGGAGTAATGTTATTAATCATCTGATGGTAGTAGATCTCTTGTTTCATTGTTTAATTAAAGTTGTAATGCATTTTAATGTATAATCAAGGGAACTCATGCTACTAATTAGACAAATGAAAATCATTATTAATTATGAATAATAATATTCTTAATCAAGTTTGAGGCTCATTGGATTCACTCTATTAAGAGCAATGATATCTTTAATATACAAACTATCTTAACTTTGACTCTTTAATAATAACTTAATCTTTTCTCAAACTATTTGATAGAATTGTTGAATATTTTTTATATTAAAATTTGTGTAACTCATATTCGAGAAATGCAAATGATATGGCTTTGGGGATTGAGATGAGAAGATTGGGTGGTGAGGCCCATGCCAATAGCAAGTTACTAACATGCCAAAATGTTATGGATTTCACGTGGGTTCTTTATCCTACCCATATGTCAGATTTGGGGGCGTGGGTTGAATAACTGGCATGCCAGTTCTCAGAATTTATGATTGGGGAAAGAATTTTGCTATTTGTATACCCTCCTCGTATGAGGAAGTGATCCATGTCCAATAAAAAAAAGCGTGGACTTTCCTTGTATGGGGGGCGTGTACGTGTAGCACAAATGTTGGGAAAAATGAATAAAGTTTTTTGACATGCCTTTTGAAAAATTAAAAAAAGTTTTTGAGACTTAAAAAATCACTTTTGAATTTATTTGACTAATTTTATTAAAGTATTTCTTCTAGTTGCAATAGTTTTTGGCGGGAGCTAGCTTGATGTAACTTCATCTAAAAATATTTTTGAAATAGGAAGCTTTTTTAAAAATTAAGTTTCAAACAAAAATAAAAGTATCTTTCTTTAAAAAAAATTCTACAAAAAGTAAAAACAAAAATAAAGGTCATGTCAAACAGACCTTAAGATTAACTCATATAAACGAACTTTCTAGTTTGCCCATACAATCTGCTTTGGCTTTTTTTGAGATGGAAATGGACACCATTCCTATGTGTTTCTAAAGTAATTTGAGGTAAAATATTGACAACTTGAGTAGCAATAAAAGACCGTGGATTGTGGGTCCGTCATTTTCATGTTTGTTTTAGGTAAAGGAAAAGATAAGTCATGACGTGTTTGTCTACTCGAGTGCAAACATTATATATTCATAAAATATAACACACAAAACATCGTCACCTTTGCATTCCATCGTATATTAATTCGAAAATTTACATAATGTCACATCTTAATGTAACGTTAGACTCTACATATGATGTACATAACCAAGATTATTAGGAAGTGTTGGACGTGTGGAGCCTAATTTACTGTATACTTTTTCTTTCGATCACGGTTTAACCTTCGCGATAAGGTTGACGGGAGTACTTGGAAAAATTAGTACATGTTGTAGATCACCTTGATATTTTTCTCTTATATAAATTTTTTTAAGATGGGCATCCATTCTATGTTATCATTGTAGAGAGAAATCATAGAGAATTGAGTAAAAAAAAACACATCAGTTCGACAGCGACACATGGTCCAATAGATTTTGGCATGTTATAGCACATGTTACTCTTGTTTTCATTTTCCAGTTTATTGATTAATCGCTCTTCGTAATATGAATTATTACAAAAACAAAAACAAAAAAAAAAAAGTTGAACCCCAATCTTGAGGGTCCTCAAGCCCTACTCCTAGAGTTTTGTGAGGGAGGTAAATTGCGGGATGTACCCCATCAGGCTAAGGAACAAAAGCTGCATGTACACTGCGCTTATAAGGAGTCTAATTCCATATCCCAGGAATCGAACCCCCACACTGCGACTACCAGCAAAACGTGAGATAACCTCACTCCTTTCCTTTCCACAACTGGACTATGCCCCGGGGGCTAATATGAATTAATCATTAATACTATAACATGTATAAGTGCTTTTGGATTGGGTGAAAGGCAAATTAATTAACATAATAAATATTAACATAAATATCCAACTTTACTAATCTTTTCAAATTTGATTCCGAAGCAATAAGAAACTCCAAATCCAAGGTCGTTTCCAATTATGAGAGTCGGCCACTTTCAGTAACAGTTTGGGTAGAATTTCTTAAGCTTTCTTCCTCCAGATTCCTTCCATGATATGCAATTAATTTATTTTCAACCTTGGTTGGGATTTTTTTTTTTTCAAATTAATTATCTCTAGTTCTTTATGAACACCTATCATTATTGAATCACTTTCCTTTAGTGATTTAGTTTTCCAAGAGATAGAGAGCGATTTGTTGCTTTTCGAACAATTTGTAGATTGTCAAAACGGTCTTTATGTCTTTCTTTGTTGTTCAAAGTAAGGTCACGGTATCTGAGAAAATATATACATCAAGATTTTTGTTTTTGTTTTATTTATTTATTTATTTTTCACTATGTTTAAATATTTTACGAACTGTGTGGTTAATTTAATTGGAAATAACGTTGTCTGAATATTTGGTTCTTTCAGGTTTGGTAACCTCCTCAAATACCTAATCTTAATTTTAGTATGGTTTTGGATTAGTGTAATGGATCAAAATATACGTATTTGTCAGGGAAAAACTCACAAATCATATATTATGTATGGACAATTCAAAAATTAGGTTTTAAGTTTAAAAATACAAAAATTGGTGTTAGTAAATTAATTAAATATATTTATTAATTAAATAAAATAAAATCACAATTATACAATTATTGGTCACATATACATAATTATAGGTCACAACTTATTTATTAGTTATATATTGTCAAATTAATTGATCACAAATTATTTCGAGGTCACAAACCAAAAATTTTATAGGTCACAATTATTTCACTGGCCACAAGTCAAAAAAATTACAGGCGACAGTTTATCCCTTGATCACAGATTTTCAAATTTGCTGATCACAAATTATTTTTCAGTTATGAGTTATCAAATTTTAATGTTACAATTTAATACTTAGTTATGGATAACCAAATAATTGGTCACATACACTAAATATTGGGTTACATACCACCATCACCAACACTATCGCCGCCACCACTTGCAACCACTACCACCCTGCTACCGTCGCAGCACCACAACACCACCACCACACCACTGCCATCACCATCACATTGTCAATCGCTGCCACCACCATCAACACATCCACCTACACCACCATACAGAAACTGCCACTTGATTAACCATCGTTGCCACCACTACCTCACCATCCCCACCAACAGCTCAACCACCACATACAACAACGATGTATGACAGTTTTAAACCGTCATTCTGCCGCTGCATCGTGCTCCAACCACCCACCTGCTCCACCTCCAATCAACCACAGCACCACCGCCACCCCCCACCATAAAATCATCAAATTCACCACCACACATACCATCCCACCTCCACAGAAAACGCCATCCAACGATCAAAACTTAAAAAAAAAATAAGTAGAGCAGGAGGCAGCGATGTTCACAGCGTCGCCATCTTCGACATGTACCATCGCTGCTACTGGGCAAACCATGGGCCACATAAGATCGTCAAAAAAATGCTACAAATCGAAGAAGATTTCTAATCACCATCCCTGTACTTTCGTGCGCAGTGGCTCCAGTCTCTTCATTAAGTAGCGTGGTGCTGCTTAAAGTGGTGTCGACGGCGCGGTTCCCACAGCAGATGCTCCCACGGAGATGATGACGACGTTTGACAGAGAGGAATGCATGACGAGAAGAGGAAGAAGATGGGG
>NW_019246321.1:44606-60694 GCF_002742605.1 Olea europaea var. sylvestris
AGAATTCTATACAGTTGTGAAGGTTTTGAAGCAATGGGAGCACTACCTTATACAGAATGAGTTTGTGTTGCTCACTGATCACCAAACCTTAAAATTCATTTATAGTAAAAAAACACACCAGCATGATGCATGCTCGATGGGTGACTTTCCTCCAAAAATTTCTTTTTGTGATCAAACGTAAATTGGAAGTACAGATAGAGTTGCAGGTGCATTGAGTCAGAGAGCTTCTTTATTGATCACATTGTCACAGGAAACTGTTGGGTTTGAGTGCTTAAAATAATTGTATGCAGATGATCCAGACTTTGAGGAGATTTGGAGTAAGTGTGTGAATCGGGAATCAATGGTGAATTTCTATATTAGTGAAGGTATTTGTTCATAGGCAACTAGCTTTGTATTCCTGTTTCATCTCTACGTGAAAAATTAATTTGAGATCTCCATAGTGAAGGTCTAAGTGGACACTTGGGGCATGACAAGACAATAGCCAGTTTGGAGGCTCGGTATTACTGGCCACAGTTGAAGCAGGATGTTGGGATTATAGTAAAAAAATGTTATATTTGTCAGTGTCAAAGGGTTAAGTGTAGAATACTGGGTTGTACATGCCACTTCCTATTCTTTAGGGCATATAGCAAGACCTGGCTATGGATTTTGTTGTGGGATTACTTCGTACTCAACGGGGCGTAGATTCTGTGTTTGTGGTAGTTGATAGGTTCTTCAAAATGGCACACTTCATAGCTTGTCAGAAGACTTTAGATGCATCGAATATTGCCAAACTATTTTTCAGAGAGATTGTTAGATTGCATGGAGTTTCCAAGTCTATCACATCAGATCGGGATACAAAGTTTTGGAGCACTTTTGGATTACTTTGTGGAAGTTGTTTGGAACCATTTACATCGAAACGGTACTGCCCACCCTCAAACTGATGGACAGACTAAGGTTACTAATCGCACCCTTAGAAACATGGTTCGAAGTGTTTGTGTAGATAAGCCTAAATAGTGGGATCTTGCACTACCTCAAGTGGAGTTTGCGTGCAACAGCGCAGTTCATACTGCTACAAACAGGTATCCATTTGCTATTGTGTATACAGAGGTTCCTTACCATGTGGTGGATCTAGTGAAATAGCCTAAAGGAGATAATAAAAGTGTTGCTACTGAGCATTTGGCAGAAGAGGTGTTAGCAGTTCGGGATAAAGTAAGACGAAATTTGGAGAAAACTAATGCAAAGTATAAGGCAGTAGCAGATTCACATCGATGAGATAAACAATTTTAGGAAGGAGTCTCAGTGATGGTGTTTTTGAGAAATGAGAGATTTTTCGTTGGTATTTACAATAAGCTGAAACTAAGAAAGTATGGGTCTTTCAAAGTGCTTAAATAGATTTGCTAGCTTCTATGGGCATTTCTTGAACGTTCAATGTGACAGATTTGCATGAATTCCATAAAGATGATAAGCTTTTGTATCCAAATTATAACTCGGGTTGGAGTTTTTCGGAGGTGAAAGAGATTGATGTAGGACATATTGGATATATTGAAAAAAAGTACTGGCATAAATAGAACATCCTAATTCCGGATTGGGCCCATAAGACCATTCTGGAAAGGGAACGACGAGAGAAACAATACTCACAGTGCCATGACGTAGGATAAATTTCAACCATTCGAGTTCGTTTAGGACTTGAAAACTGATTTTAAAGTTTTGGCGCTATTTTTGTCAATTCGTTTATTTTGGATTTTTTTTTGTAATTCTAGTTTGTTTAAACTTTGATTTCACTACTTTTAGTTGTTTTAAACTACGTTTCCTTGTAAACCCTTATAAATAAGGGGTATTTTGTTTTTTTTCATTATTATTCATTAATAATATTCATGATGTTTATTTTCTCCTTAATTTGGTAAATTCCAAATTTCGTGATCTCAAGGTTTTCGCTTTAATTCCTTTCTTTCGCTACGTCACATATAGAGATATGTAACATTTGTATTAAGATCCAATTCAAAAAATTTGACACAAAATTTTTATAGATTTTTCAGAATTCGATAAAATTGTAGGGAATTAGGGTTCCCAAGAGTTTAATCAATAGTAGTCCGTTTCCCTTTATAACCCCATATAGCATTTACAATGTATCTGATCGATGTAGGATTTTATTCACATTTTCTCAATACTTCGAATTTGAAGCCTGTCCAAGTCCAGCTGTAACACAGAGAAATCTCCGTCCCTAGATAAGCTTGCATGCACACGTTTTTGTTTTAGATTGTAGTACGAAATCAATCAAAGAGTTCAAAAATTAAAGAAACATGTAACTTCCAAGATAATTATACATTAGAAAATAAAGGGTTGGTGGAAACATAAAATGATAAATCTTTGTTTATAGGCAAATACTAAAACAAAAGTTTGTAATGATCAAGTCAAGTTGTAAAGAGAAAAAGCATAAGCTTTTCGAAGCCAGCCTGCCCTCCTTTACAACCACTTTAATTTCTTTCCTCCAATATATATACTAAGTGATTAAACTCTTTTGAAGAAGAAATACATTTGATATGACAAAATGAGGAGAGACATTATGGTCAACTTCGTATCAAGTGTGCAATTGCGAAATAAGATGACAAAGGGATCGCGAAAAATGTGGTCGATGGTACCTTGCAGAAGCAAAAAGACTTCAAGAACAGAATCACAAATGGATATCGAGGAAATACTAAAGATGAAACTTGAGACCATCACAGAAGAACCCGAGATGATGAACAAGGAAAAAGGAGTTCTAATGAGCCATGGAAGCTTGTCGAAGAAGGTGATGAAGAAGATTCATCTGAAGGTTAAGATGGGACACCTTTTTACATCTCATATGAGCCTTAAGGAATCCTATCTGCTGTTCATGACAGGAATAACATCCAAAGGTGGGTTAAGTGGGATCCCTCAATACTAATATCAAGTAACAGCTAATCTCATTCCCATTAACAATTGTCTGCAGGCAAAAGTTTGGCAAGTTCAGTGTAGGGTTTTTCCCCCCTTCTGTAAAGTTTGATGTCTTAAATAATTTGTCAAGGGACAAATTTTTTATCAACCAATGTTTATTGTATATCATCATTTGCAAAATATTTTACATATTGATTAGGTGTCAAAAAAGAAAGTGGGAAATTGATTTTTTTTATTTTTTTTGGTGGATGAAATTTTTATCTAGCCAAATATCGTCATTTCATCTATTGGTAAACAAATCTATAAATTGTGATGTACACGTAGCACAACCTCTAACATATTTGCAATTAATTATTTTTTGGGCTTCTCTTTGGATCTTTCCAAATTCCTACAGCAGGTGACTGATAGGTTATAGAAAATCGAAAGAAGAATGTGAATCTTAAAGAACAGTCATATTACAATTACAGAGATTTCGTGTGCTAATATTCTTCATATGTTAATTTTTCCTTGACTTATGCCTTGTTTGGAAGTAATTTTGAGAATTGATTTTTTGATTGTTAAAAGAAAAGTGGGGGCCACTTGTGAGAGAATAAGTCAAACTTTACGGTTGAAATAGTAAAATAACGATCAAAAAATCAATTTTTTAGGGTGAAAAATCACTCCCAAAATTACATGATTGGAAAGTTTCATTTGATTTGCATTTCAATTTTGAGGGTTATTCTAAGATCGTAGAAAATGTATTTGATTTGTGATTCTGTGAAATTATTTCTTAAAACAAAAAATTGAAAATTATTTATGAAAATAGAACAATTTTATGTTAATGTGTTGTCAAGTAATACACTCATTTTAAAGTTGGTAAATTTTACAATATTTTTTTTCCCATTAAAAAAATAAAATACAAACGATTCATAATGACTCGGTAAAATATATGAAATAAAAAAATAAAATTGACTTCGTAAACAATGGACTATTTGTCATTGAAAGGAAGAGAAGTTGGATTAATAATAATAAAATTATTATTATTATCTTCTTCTTCTTTTTTGGGGAGATGATGGATTATTTAGATGGGTTTGATTTGTCATTGGAATAAGGAATACGATTTTTCTTTTATTTTTCGTATTTTGAGTGTTTTTAGTAACAATCAAAACGTCCAAAATACGTTTTGAGTTTTTATGTTATAAATTTGCTCTTGTTTTTAAAAATACATTTTATAAAATACAAAACAATCGAAATTTTGGGTGTTTACAAAATTTAAAAAAGCAAACCAAAAGTTCCTAAATTTTTGGTTAAATAATCAAAGTTCTATTTATGAAGTGTGGTGGACTGTTTAGCTCATTATTAGTAGACCATGCAATGATTTCTTTCCTCATGATTTCTTCACGATCCCCCCTTTTTAACTTGGAAGTGTTCACCAACTTGAACATTGAAGACAATAACAAGGAATCTCTTCTTAGCTTTCAAAACAAAATAAAATCCATCTCTGATAAAATAAAATAAACTATATATTGAATATAGGGTTACATTTTCCTTTCTAAATGAAGTGGAAATTCTTCAATTAGTCGAGAATAGGAAAGGGAATGCACTTAATATCATTGTTTTAAACCCGTCTAAACTCTTATTTTTATATTATATATTATGATTCTAAATTACCTTTCTTCATTTTAAGTGAGAAAATTTTGATTCTCAAAATCTTACGTGATATATTATTGTCCAAAACAATATGACTCCATTCTTATTTGGTCAAAGAAATCTCTCCAATAGATGTCATATGAAATGAAAATCCTAGGTCTAGAATTCGAGCTAGATCCAAATCACAAGGTGAAGCAACACATACTTCCCCTAAATTCTCTTTGATACATTTCCTTGATTATTTGACTTATCATTTTGTTCTTCCTTTGCTTCATATCAATCTTTTATCAAATGACCCTTCTTACCATACCCGAATCACTTTATTCCCTTAGATCTAGATTTCGATCTTGACCTATTTTTACCTTTACTCTTCTTACGAGATTCATCATTATGGTCATATCTATTAATGGTGCTCCATGCTATAAATCACTCCACTTTTTACTTTTTATTTTTTTTATTTTCAATTATTTTAGTCAGGAGTTTCAATTCTCCACTTCTTAGTGAATCAATCGCTGTGTCCAATTGAATCACAGGAAACAGGAAACAAAACAAACATATGTTCGTCCCAAGGAATTTAGCCAATTGCTTAGCTAATTATCTCCATTGGAGCTCCAACACAACGGATTCAAGCTCATTGCGTTATAATAATATAATCATGCTATAGTACATAATTTTTTGATAGAAAAATTTGACAGATAACACATGGCGCTACATCATTGGGAGATGAAAAAAGAAAAAACAGTTCACTAACATTTTGCTACGTCAGTGTCGGTACAAGTTCTGTTAAATTTTTCATGTACTTACGGCTTTATTGATGATAACAAGAATCAAGGTTATAAGAGTTTGTTACATCATCAACACCGCCACAACCTTAGATAGAGATACCATTTAACCCTACGATCAGTCTTGAAATTACCCAACAAACCAAGAACACAACTCCGTACAAAGAACAATAATCCACCAAGAACATAAAGCTGTTGAAAAGTAAAAGACGAAATAGAGGATTGAAGTTGAATCTTCAAGCGCTTCTCTTTTCTTCTTCCTTCTTGCCTCCAAACTCTAGGTGGGGGATTCTATACGCTTTTGTTGTGTTTTAATAATTTTTCAATCTCCTTGAATGTTAAATATATCTATTATATATAGAAAAAGAGTTTAGATCATGAGAAATCATTTAGGGTGCGTTTGATTACAAGTAGGAAAATTACATGGAAGGAAAATGAATTTCAAGAAATTGAATTACCTAGAAATTGTTTTCATGGAAATTGTAAATTATTGTGTTTGATTGTATAAATTTTTCACGTGGAAAATGTTGAAGTAAAAGTATTTTTTGATGTTCGTTTGACTTTGTTTTACGTGGAAATTGTCAATTTCAGGGATATCCTCTTTTACAATTATTCCTAAAATTTGTTCCCATTGCCAACAATTAAAAAAAAAATAAAAAAAGCTAAAAAAAAAATAAAAAAAAAGGTGGAAAACCAAAAACCACCTATCCCCTAGGAAAAAAAAGGTGGAAAATCACGCTTTAAGGTGTTGTACCTAGAAATTCATGGAAAATCAATTCCCTGGAAAATTTTGTCAATCAAACAGGCCAAAAGTGAAAGTTGGAATTCGAATTCCAAGTTCCATGGAAAATTTCGTGCAATCAAACGGGGCCTTAGATAATCCCCATAATTAATGTCCCTAGAGTCATGCTAATCAGGTAAAATTTGAATTTTTGTCTCATCAAATTTGCGTGCGCAAGGGCAGACTTAGGGGACATTTTATTTTATTTTATTTTTTTAATACTACTGATACATCGAAAAAAAATCCACTAGAAGAAATAGAATTTTAGGGTCTGTTTGATTACAAGAATGAAATTTGGATGGAAAGAAAATGAATTCTAGGGAATTGAATTTTTTAGAATTTATTTTACTGAAAATTGTCAATTAAATGTGTTTGATTGATATAATTTTTCATCTAGAAAATATTGAAAATTTGGATTTTTGATGTTCGTTTAGCTTTCTTTTCATGAAAATTGTCAATTAAATGTGTTTGATTGATATAATTTTTCATCTAGAAAATATTGAAAATTTGGATTTTTGATGTTCGTTTAGCTTTCTTTTCATGAAAATTGTCAATTAAAGGAATAGAATTTGTTACAATTGTGAATAGAATTTGTTTCAATTGTCAAATAAATAAATAATCTGGAAAACCAGAAACTACCAAATCCATGAGAAAACCAATTCCTCAACAAAATGGAAAATGGGGTGTTGCCAAGAAAATCAATTGCAAAGAAAATTTGGCCAATCAAACATGCAAAAAGGTGGAAAATGGAATTTAATTTTCTATTTTCATGGAAAATTTGTGCAATCCGACAAGGCCTTAAGTAAAATAAGGGTCTGTTTGATTGTAAGAATGAAATTTGTATGGAAAGAAAACAAATTCTATGGAATTGCCTAGATTTTATTTCACTAGGAATTGTCAATTAAATATATTTGATTGGTATAATTTTCTACCTAAAAAATGTTGAAATTTTGGTTCTTTTGATATTTGTTTGACTTTATTTTCCATAAAAATTATCAATTAAATAGAAAAAATTTGTTACAATTGTGGATAGAATTTGTTTTCATTGCCCAAAAAAAATATAATAATAAAAAAAATGAAAAACCCAATTCCCACCAAAACCAAATGAATTGATTTTCCATAAAAAGCAAGAAAATGGGTCATGTAGATGGGGGGGGGGGGAGGTAGAGTAGGGTAGAAAAGCAATTTCATGAAAAATTTTGGTCATCAAGCAACATAATTGGGTGGAAAATGGAGGTATCAAACAGGCCCTAAATGTTTTCCTCACAAAAAATTGTTAGGCCGCCCAAACCTGCCCCTCCCTCCGCATCTGGGTGCAACTCTGCTTCAACATCAAAAAGTTACAAGTGCAAGGCTGCTGATATTTAAAAGTTTACGCTCAACTTTTTGTTTGCAGCTATCTACAGTGTGCCACAGAGAGTCTAATTACGATTGCAACTTGATTCTCTTTTCGAACTGTGCACGGACAACTTTGCTTGAGTCCAAATTTCTTCTTCTTTTCTTCAGTTTAGGTTGTCCCTTTGCTTCTCTCATCTTTCATTATGCAACGTCTCTCTCCTTTTTTTTTTTTTTGTCAGTAAAATGTAAAATCTATTAATCAAAAATCATATACAAGTACATCGGGCATACCCAGACAAATCAAAAATCTAAATATGTACAAATGACAAAGTTCTAACAACCCAACACTAGATATTCAAAATGAACTAAATCATTATGATACAAAGAGAACATGACTTTGTATATATGTGTTTTAATCCGTCTCACAATACTATCAATACATGGTTGGAGATCCTCAAAAATTATTCCATTCTGTACCATCCAAATTTGATAGACCGTGCAAGCAAGTGTGCTTTTCTTGGCTTTAGATTGCCAAGATGTACCTCGGGCTTCTTCTTCATTCATTTCAATGCACTAAATATATTCGTCATTGATCTTCTGATTCCCAACCAGTCTTTGATCCATCCCCAAATGCTTGAAGTCACAATACACTGAAAAAGAAGGTGCTGGTCAGTTAAGGGCTGTGAACCACAAGAAAATGCATGTTCTGTCAATGTTTAAATATATTAACTTATCCTTCGTTAAGAGTTTCGATTGTGCAGCCAACCACAGGATGAAAGAGTGTTTTGGAGTGATATAAGGTCTCCAAATCTCTCCCATCCAAGTCTTTTTGTTCCCCTTCGGCCTAAAAAACTAATAAGCTTTGAAAGTAAAAAAATGGCCAGAAGCTGTCCAGTTGGACAGCCTACTAATAGCAGCACAATCATTTAGTTCTGGCTCTCTAAGCTGATTACGAACTTCCAACAGTTTCTTGATCAAAGGAGAGTGATCTTTCCTTGCCACACACTCCCAAATACTAGTCCCCTCAACTGGCCACACTTTGTACTTCTCATTCAAACGTCGTCCCGAAGCCATTATTCGTCCTACAAAGTAATAGGCCGGATAAATTTTAAAAGCTACACATAATAAATCAAGCTAATTAATTGAGTAATCACCAACATTTTACCTTTGATTACTACTTGATTACTCGAAAATAAAAAGTTGCAATTATTCACTCACTTTTATACAACATTACCTATCCATCATCTATCTCAATTCCATTTGTTCACCTGGGCAAAAATATTATGTGATGGATTGAAACACTATATGACAATTAACGGTGTTAATTTTGAGAGTTAATTAAATGATCAATCACCCATATTTACCTTTAATAATTATTAGGGAAAATTGCAGTCGAGGTACCAAACCTTTCGTTTATTAGCAGATTTTGTCCAAACCTTTCATTTGTGCCGCTGGAGGTATCAAACCTTTCAAAAATCCGCACCCGAAATCCAAATAGATGGAAACCGTCCATTTGACCGTTAGTTGACCAAGAAAAGCAAATTTTGACCAAATTGGAATGAGTAAAATGGTAACTTGTTAATTACAATATTAAATAAATTGAACAAAAAAATCAAAAAATTAAGAAAAGAAATTAAAAAAGGGTTGTCTTCTTCAACCTTCCCACCCCACCCCACCCCCACCCCACCCCACCCCACCATATTTTCGAATTCGTAAGCAGCCAATCAAGGGTTTTGCTTGGTTTGTCAAAACCTAGCATTTCTTGAAGATCAAAGAACTTGCGTGTAGTAACAATGGAAAGCCTCATTCTTCGATCCCTTGGACCTTGAGCTGTAATTATTTTGCTATGCCTATCCTTTTTAGCTGTTTGTTTCCTTGGCTATCCATTAAGCCTATCAAATTCTTGATAAGCAGTTAATTTGGTCTTGTTTAAAACAGGAAGTCGATAGTTGCAGGTACCATGGGAGCATTGGCCACGAAATGGTGCCCAGAAACCAGATTTTGGGGGTAGTGTAGAAAAAAATCAACGCTATTTAGACCAATAAAAGAAGAGGAACAGGAAGCCTGAAAAGATAGTGAAATCTGTGGAAAAAGGTTGGTAATTTTGTTGGAAGAAGCTGTAGACCCATGCAATTGGGGACAAAGATGGTGGGGTGGGTGGGGTGGGCAACCCTTTTTTAATTAATTTTCTTAATTTTTTTAAATTTTTCTTGATTTTTGGATTTTTTTTTCAATTTATTTAATATTGTAATAATCAAGTTACCATTTTATTCATTCCAATTTGATCAAAATAGGTCAAAATTTAATTTTCTTGGTCAACTAATGGTCAAATGTGGGGTTTCCATCCATTTGGACTTCAGGTGCAAATTTTTGAAAGGTTTGGCACCTCCAGTGGTACAAATGAGAAAGATTTGGGCAATGTCTGCAAATAAATGAAAGATTTGACACCTCGACTGCAATTTTCCCTAATTATTAATTGCTCACTCAAATATAAAAAAATTACTGGTTGTTTGCTCACCTTTATACATTGTCATCAATTCATCTTCCATCTCAATGTTTATACCGTTCGATTTGTAAGTTTTCATGATTTTTGGATTCATTTTTGCAAAGTACTTTTGTTCTCTCTACCCTCCTCATTTTTTCCTTTTATAAAGTTTTTTTTTTTATTTATTTATATTGCGCGATCTGTTTACATGATTTTCATAATATTTATTTTACGAAATTCATTAATTACTTTTGCTTGCTCTAGTTTGATCATATGATTTTTATTTTTCTCACTTTTAATATATTTTGTTTTCCTCAAATAATTTTATTATTTTATTCATTCATTTTCATTAATTATTTCTTTTAGGAATTGGTTTGATTTTCTTTTACAGATTCCTTCTTAATATTTTCTTCTATATTTATTTTTGAATTCGTTTCATTGTTTTTTATGATAAAATAAAGGGAAAATTGCAGTCGAGGTACCAAACCTTTCGTTTATTAGCAGACTTTGTCCAAACCTTTCATTTGTGCCACTAAAGGTACCAAACATTTCAAAAATTCGCACCCAAAGTTCAAATGGATGGAAACCGTCCATTTGACTATTAGTTGACCAATAAGATTAAACATTGACCAATTTTTGACCAATTGAAAAGGTAAAAAGGTAAAAGTTACTTAACCCTATAATAAAACAATTAAAATAAATAACTAAAACATAAAAAAATTAAAAAAAAATACTATTCATCTCCTTCTTCACCCACCCCACCCCTACCCCTACCCGCATGTCACCCTACGGCCACCCCATCCAAAACTAAAAATAGAAATCAAACAGCCGCCTTCTTCTTCAACCTCCCCATCCCATCGCACCTCACGCCACCCCACCCCACGCCACCATTAACCCAAACCCAAAACAGCCGCCTGAGCCACTACCCAAAACCTGGAATCATTCAAGCATAGTTCACTAGACATGGCATTTTGCTCAATGGTGAATTGTGTTCCCATTAGGAAGATAAATGTATTCATCAACATCGAAAAAGAAAGTCCAATTTGCAGAAAAACGATGGCGGTGGAGGTAGTCATTCACTATCAAGAACTGGTTGTAACTAACCCATCGTACTCGGCTTGAGCTCTTATACCCTGTAAAGTTACCCGACCAGCTCTTATCCACGGCTCCCGCGCCGTCCTCACCTCGGCCGACACTCCTTCGTTGTCGTGGAACACGAAATGCGACCTGGGCCCGATGAACTAGGCGTGATAGGCCATCCATTCCCTTACTCTAGCAGCATTCAAGTTCCCGGTTGATGGTGGGGTGGGGAGGTTGAAGAAGAAGGCGACTATTTAATTTCTGTTTTTGNNNTTTATGTTTTAGTTATTTATTTTAATTGTTTTATTATAAGGTTAAATAACTTTTACCTTTTTACCCTTTTCAATTGATCAAAAATTGGTCAATGTTTAATTTTATTGGTCAATTAACGGTTAAATGGACGGTTTCCATCCATTTGGATTTCGGGTGCGGATTTTTGAAAAGTTTGATACCTCCAGTAGCACAAATGAAAGGTTTGAGAAAAATCTGCTAATAAACGAAAGGTTTGGTACCTCGGCTACAATTTTCCCTAAAAAATTTTTTAATGTTATGCTTTATAGGATGGAGAATGAGAGACCAGATCCAGCGCCATCTCGAACGTAAAATCACGATTTTTATGAGTCACTTAATTTTATTTTCGTCTAACAAAAAATTGGAGTATTAGTTTGTGTATCACTAAATTAAGCAATAAATTAGAAATTCAGTATACATCATATTTCTCTATTACAGCTTGCACTCCAAGTATATTTTATTTTTGGATAACAATAATATGGAAAAGTTGAAAGATAAACGATATTTATCAATTGTAAAAGACGGTGAAAAATTGTATCTTGTCTGATATTGCAAGACCCTCTCATGAAGACATGAACAATATTTTTATGTGAATTTTGCAGAATAAAAATCATGAAAATCATATAAATAGACCAGATAATAAAAATTGAAAATAAATTTTTCGGAAGAAAATAAAATAAGGATAATAGAGTTAGGAAAAATAATTAGCAAAAATCAATCCAAAAATCATATAAATGAATCGAACAGTATAAAAATGAAATTGAGATGGATGAGGTAACATTGTGTAAAAATAAATGAGCAACCAATAAACTTTTTATTTTTGTGTGAGCATGTAGTAACCACAAGTAAATGTTGAGAATTAATCATGCAACTAATTCTCAAGTTTTAACAATATTTATTCCCACGTATAATTTTCATCCACTACGTGGAATTTTTTGTCAGCTGAATGAATAGAATTGAGATAGATGATGGGTGGATATATAACATTGTTTAAAGGTGAGTGAACAACCATTAACTTTTTATTTTTGAGTGAGCAAATTGTAAAATGTTGATGATTACTCGTTTAATCAACTCTGATAGATCATTATTATTATTATTATGTTTGTTAACTTCTTCATAAAATAAATATATATACTTTACATTTCGATATGTGTGTTTTAACTTTTTATGCATGTTGTCAAATTAAACAACTTAAATAATTTCCGTGCATTTGTTCTTTATCATTGACGTATTTCAAACATTATATATTGTGTGTATTGAGAGAGGGAGGGATGTAAAATTTGCCTAAATCAATAGAAGACATAAATTCATCCTACATACATTAAATGGGTGTTTGGTGGGAATTTTTTTAGTAAATTGTAATAGAAGTTTTTGAAATTTATGGTTGAAAAGTTGTGCGATCCATGAAAAATGTAATTAATATTAATTATTTGACTTTAATTTAAATTAAAATCAGACTTTTTTATTCAGTGCCAAACGAGCTCTAAATTATGTAGTTTGAATAGGTATCTAACAAAAGTGGAAACAAATTCCATTAGGTGGGAGAGTTCCTGGACTGTTGCAACAATATAGATATAATTCTTACAAATAGAGCAAGTTCCTCCTCAAACATAGTAAATTCATGTACTGTACTATTTTTCTTATACTCCTCAAACATTCTAATTTCAAACAAAATAAGCAGGTGAGTTTAGTAAAAGAATAGGAAAAGACATATGAACAGTAATACTCAAAATATTTTCTGCAACTTGACTAATTAAACTATGAAAGCCATGTCAAAGTCCTGAAATTCTTTCTACAGTTAACAGATGAATGAGAAAGAACAGGAAGTCCCCATTGGCAAGAGAAGATAATTGCAGGGCATACTTCATCCAGCTTCATTCGTTTAACAATATCAAAGTAAACCCTAGAAATCCTTTTTGGTATTAAAATCACAGAAAAAGCCTTCCAATTCAACTTTTTACACTTTGATAACCTGAAACCCTTAACTCTTCCATTTATTTTCTTCATCCAGTGCTTTTTAGGCCTTGCTGATTTCTCATCAGCACTAGTAAGCCTCTGGTATCTTGCTTTCTGTCGACCCGCAAACAGTTCCATCTGCAGCAAATTTAATGGAGTATATGTGCAATGAATCTGTAGGGAATACATATACTACACTGAGTTTATATGGAGAACGATAGGGTAAATAATATAGCTGGGGAGATAGCAAAGTAAGCACATGGAGAATATCTTTCGCAGTATTATTTTAGACATATACTATCATGGAAAGAGTTGAAACTTGCCATTTTTTCGATTCCTCCAGCACATGGCTAACATCATATTTTTTTAACCTAATACATTGTGTACCAGAGAGAGAGAGAGAGAGAGAGTATATACATTTACTTGCTTTTTAACTTGAAATAAAAATGCAGATGCACTTTTCTATATATCCTTTTAACCCTTTTAACATAAGGCTAAGTCAATTTTTGATCCTTATTTTTTAGAATTCATTTTTCAATCACACGTTTATGGAATTCACAATTTTCCAATCATATAGTTCATTAGCTTTTATCCACATTTACTAACAATCTGAATTTTAGCTAAGTTACCACACACCAATTCAGTGGTCTCCTGAACTTAAACCTTGTTTGGCACGGATATTTTAAAACTTATTTTTCTATAAATTCATTTTTAATGAGACCCTTTTTTTAATAAAATAATATTGTGCGTAAACCTATAATTTTCCCCTAATTTTTACATTCTATTCAATCTTTCACTTAACTGGTTAATTAGCTGACTATGACATTAATTGTTTCTGATTAAACATATAAGATAAAGGAATATTGAAGACACGTGAAATCATTGATGTTCAAATTAAAAATTCAAAGGCAATGATTTAGTGAAGAGAAACAAAGCGTTAGTGATGAATGGCAAGACAAAGATCTGCTTGTTTCATTGTATTTGACAGAGATTAGATTAGTCCAATTTGTCAATTATTAGAGTAGCTAAGGAATATTTAGTCCACATTGTCCTCTTTGTAGAAAACAGCCTTTTGTTCTAATTTAATTCAGGAAATCTTTACTATGCATAGTTAAGATCTACTAAATGTTTGTTTGTAAAATTATTTTAATGGCTCCATATTAATATACTTAATTTGAACTTTGTGGCCTAATTTGTTGAGGTTGTCCCACATCGATTCTGAAATGGGTTGGTGATCAATTTATAAATGTGAGAAAAAGTCTCACATCTTCTGCTATTTTTTGGGGTTGAGAAAGCTTAATACCACCTAACATTGGTATCAGAACCCAAGTTATCAACAAATTTCTAGCCCATGGGTTTGTATGAGGGGGACGAATTTGGTCTCACCTATGGCCCGTTGTGAGAGGGGAAGAAGGGATTTGGTCTCTCTTAGGACTCGATATGTGAGGGGGAGATTGTTGAGGTTATCACGCATCGGTTGTAAAAATGGCTGGTAGTCAGTTTATAAGTGCGAAGAAAAACCTAACCTCTTGAGCTAGCTTTTGGCCTTGAAAAAGTCCAATACCATTCAACATAATTAACCTTCTAAACCAACTTGTATATTCACTTAAGAACCCGATTTTTTTTTTTTTTTTTATTTCAATGAGTAATTGCACCTATGGAAAAGGGGTTGACGGGTACAATCAATAATCACCTGTCACAGAATTGCATATTGCTAAATAGTTTAATATAAATTAAACTTAATATTCATGCAATTATCAAATGTTAAATTGGCAATTTTAGATTGAATCATCTCGTCTAAATATTAAAAGAAAAGGAAACAAACTTTTATTTAATTACATTGTTTGTCAACATCCTTCACTAAGAAAAATATATAAAAAACTAAGCAGAAATAGTAGAACAGTATAAATTTACTTCCTTTATAGGGAAGTAGGTTGCCTATTAATTACTCGACTAAAAATGCAGCCACCAAGATTTAATTTTCTTATCAATCCCAGCTGGTATAATCTAGAATAGACACGTTTATAGGCACATTATTTAATGTGTCACTACTATAGAAAGAAGAAACAAGTCATCAAAACGCATTAATAAAATGACTGTTCCAACGAAAACATAAATAAATTGAGTTCAATATATTAATGTAGCCTTTTTTAAATAATGCATGCAAGCAACAAGGACCGGGCATGAGGACAAATATAGGAGCATTTGTGCTGCTCACATGAACAAAAACAATTAATTGAAAGGAATATAATGAACTGTTTTGCAGTTTTTGAAGATGAGTGACCAGTTTCCATCTGAAAATGGTCAAGATTTGGAATTGTAACCATGGTTATTGAACACTTGACCACTTAACAAATATTTTAATAGTAATCAAGAGTATTTTTTATTTTTGGCTGCTTATTATTGAATTTAGTATGTTTTTGTGTTTTAGAATGAAATAATCGAGCTTGAGATACATGGATGAAATTGGAAAAGAGAATGTGATGGTATCAATGTTCACTTAAAAAAACATAGCTTCACGCGAAATTTTTTGTTCCTGAAATCACGATATTCATTGCTATTACTCTTTATCAATGGAATATTAACAACCACAAATCCATTATTAATTTAATGGTCGCTAATGGTTACCAATGGATCGCACAATAGGTAAAGAGCAAACATTTTATCAACAAATTTTCCTTTGATAAAATGTGAACTTTTTACCAACGAAAATTTCGTTGGTAAAAATCTTAACAATTACCAACCGACTTTTCAATGATAAATGTTCACAACTACAATTGGTAAAATTTAACATTGTAAATAGCTGCATAAGTGTGAGGTGTGGCAAAAATAAATAAATAAATACACACACACA
>NW_019246321.1:65755-79492 GCF_002742605.1 Olea europaea var. sylvestris
AAATTTTGTTAGTGACACTTTCCATCGGTTATTAAAGCATCATCTGTGGTCAATTCATTACATATACTTGATAATATTACAGTGGATAATCGTTGACAAATGTGTATCGATGATACGATTTGATGTTGGTCAAAAAGCTCAAATGGGACGAGCTGCTAATAAATGCTAAAAGTTCAATCTAGAATGCTACACACTACTTGTGATTTCACGGGACGCTTTTGATTACTAAGTCGACATTCTAGATTACTGATTAGTTCGATCTTATGTGCGAAATTATTCTAATTAAAGTAACAAGTCACTTTTAATTAGTTTTTAGATGGTTAAGAATACAAATCCAATTATCCCTATATTTGAATACCGCAATTATAATATGGAAAACAATAAAGAACACCAAGTTTGTTGACGAAGAAACACAATGTGGGAAAAACTTAATGACCAAGCTAATTACCTCTATTATAGACAATATGGATTATAGCGCGATTCCAACCTAGCAAATTCCACTAGTTCCACCTATTGTAATTCCTGTAATCACCAAAATTTGCTATGCCCCCACAGCTTCCCAATCTCCTACAGTTATACTCCGAGTAGTTTCCAAGATCTACCGTCTCACCGGCTTCCCGATCTTCTACCAATTGTCTCTTCCAAGTAAAATTCCAAGAACCTCTCGTTCTTGTGCTTTTCCTGCGCTTGAAGTTCACCTTTCCCAATGCCCAATGAGAGAGTCCATTCCCCAAAAAATTAAGGAAGCCAAGTGTTTAGAATTTAGAGGATTTGATGTTTTTTTCCTAAATGTGCGGTTGTTGGATCTCAAGAATTAAAAGATTGAAATCAAAGTTTTAATGTGCTCTTCAATCTTCAAAGAATGATATGGAAAGGCAACACAATGAATAATCACACCTTTGGACATTCATATGTAGGATAGGATACATATAGGGGAAAGTGTTTGGGATGAAAAGGGATTGAAAAATCAAGTGTTTAAAGCAAAACATAAGGTTGGACGTTGACAACTCGCTCGAGCTAGGAGCCGCGAGAATCGAGCGACAAATGAGCAGTTATCAGTATTTTCATCATAATTTTCTTTGTTGATATCCGATTGAGGTGATTCAAAATGTGTTAGAAAGTTAACTCAAAGTGCTACAATTCTTCGGTAATAAACTTGTCCAAATTCCAATGTTTTCTATGTGAAAAATGCATTAAAAATTACAATTGAGAATTTGGAACATACTTGTGCGGTTCTTTGATATCTTTAAACTTCTAATTGCATTCCAATGATCATGTGTGATCTTCTTGGACATTTTGGACTCTTTCAACAACTATACAACCAAATCTAAAAGACTCCTTGAGTTTGACAACTCTTTTGCATTAATCATTTTGTCTAAAAAATTGTCAATACTATAGATACTTAACAAATGTGAAATGACTATTGAATGACTTTATACATGATTCTATAGATTTATATTATTATTTTAATTTTCTAATTGTGTTTATTTTTGCTATCAGTATTTAAACATATAATATTCTTAGTCCACTTGCGATTAAACTGTTTGCTGACATTCTATAATTTTTAGTTCTCATCATTAGTTTTTATTTTCTATTTTTTGTCAAGTTAATTTATTGTTTGTTGGTATTTTATTTTGTAGTATGGCTAAATATGGTAAAATTTATCAACTTTAAAATGTATATATTACTCAATAAAATATTAACATAAAATTATTCTATTTTACTGAATAATCAAATTCATTGATTAAATGACATAATAATTTCTAAAAATTCAAAAATGATCAAAACATGTTTTTTAATTCTTTTGTTTTGAGAAATAGTTTTTTAGAATGACAAACTAACTTGTTTTATAATCTTAAAACAGACATTCAAAATAAAAAATTGAAAATGAATTCAAAACTCAAAATTCTAAACTGGAACGCAAACTAAATGCAGCCTAATTTTTTCAAAATTACAGTTGCAGTATGTTTTGGACTCTCTGAATTAAACCTAAAGTCCATTGCTGAAGCTAACAAAACAGCATAAATAATTTCTCCCAATAATTTCTAAACATAGTCTCCATCACGACTACGATATCAGAAAACTGAGAAGTAATTTATGCTTACTAAAATTATTAGCAATATAAATTATATAATAAAAGTGAGAGAGAAAGAGTGGACTTGTCGAATAATATAAGTCTGTACATATATTAGTAGAGTACTAAATGAAAAAAACCAAAAAATTTCTCACATGAAATAAAATTTCCCATGGTCTTGCAAATCAAATTTTGGATCGCGGGTCAATTGTTGTAATAAGCAATAATTAAATTTTCGTACCTTCACAATATTATAGTATAAGATAAGTTGAGTTTCATCTATGACTTGCTTTCGTGATAAATATTTTTGCTTTTAATCAAATTTTTATATATAAATCATCGAATACTTATTTCTTACTAGGAGAGATCGTAATAAAGTTAAGAGCATATCTAGTTTTTCTAAATGTCCTTTTATGAATTTTAGCTCCACTTTGAAAATTAAGTTAAAAACATGATAAACACAACGGATACTAAATAATATATCACTAAAATCGGAGTTAAGTTGGATAACTAATTTTTCAATGATTATTGTAATAATCGATGCATCATTAAATAAAAAACTATGGATTTTATGTTCACAGCTAAATACTATAAACTTAGTCCTTGTTTGAGCCACATTATTGGATTGAAAATGTATTTTTGAATAGTGTATTGATGAGAAATGTGTGGTTAAGAAATAAGGAAAAGTTTGGGATTTGTTGTAATATTATTTTATTGAAAAATGTGTGATTGAGATGATATTGAATCACTGTTGAAAAATGTATTTTTTTGAAAAAAAAGTGGCTCAAATAGACCCTTAATATTGCACAATAAAAGACTTAACAATTGTAGATTGAGAAGATAGAAATTTGTGGAGAAAATGAAATGAAGTGGGATTTACATTTAAGAAATAAAATAAAATTAGACCGTTTAAAAAAACAAAAAAAAATTGATCATTGGGCCAACCACTCACATGATCCTTTGACCACCAAATGGTCAAAAAAATTGGGCCACTTATAAAAATACCCTTAAAATCCGGTGTTCTTTGAAAAATTATATGAAAGATTTTTTGAAAATAAAAAATACTTTTTAATATTAAAAAAGTGACACAATGTCACTTTTTTTATATAATTTTCACTTTTTAATAATAAAAAAAAGTGACACATTATTACTTTTAAAAGTTAAGTGTCATTTTTTTATTAAAAATGATATATAATGTCACTTTTATTAAAAAGTGATGTTTGTCACTAAAAAAAGTGATGAAAATCAAGACGGTGATTGAAAAAAGTAACAAACACTAAAAAAATTGACAAAATTAAAAAAAAAAGACAAATTCAAAAAAGTAATTGAAATTTAAATAAAAAGTGATGAATTCAAAAAAGTAAAAAAAGTGATAGAATAAAAAAGTGATAAACACTCAAAAAGTGATAATTAAAAAAGTGACAGAAATTCAAAAAAGTGACGCAACATGTCATTTTTCATTCACATTGTCTACTAATGAGAATTTCACAAAAGCACTTGAACTTTGATTATGCATTCAGTGTTTTTCATCTTCATGGAACGCATCTTTGTCCTTCTTTCTTCCTCAGTATTCTTAAAATTAGAGTTTCTTTCTCTTCTCTCATCAGAGCTTGATGAACTCTCAAAACCTAATCCATGAAAAACAAATATATAAGAAATCATTTTGAGAAATAGAAACTCAATGCATTAGCCGTACAACATTTTACTTTGAATTAACAGAAATCCGTATCCCCGTAGCAAATCAAGAGTACAGACAACTGCTTCGACATTCGATACATTAGACGTTTGGAAATTGGAACACTAAATTTGCCAACAGTTCACAATGATAGAAGCAAACTGTGGATTCTCTCATTGTGGGTTAAGCTCCAATTACGTAGATAATTCAAAGATGCTGGTCGATGTGCGATTACACAAATCTTTTAAAATAGATCTAGGAAAATTATACCAAAAACTGATCTTGGATTGAATGAATAGAGAGAGAAAAGATCGGGTTTGATAGTGGTTGATCGTGAAAGGGAGCTATCTATGATCAACAAAAATCATGAAAATCAGAGGAAACAGATAGAGATAAATCACAGATTTAGGCTTTGGTTGGTGTTGAACATGTCTGTTTTTTCTCACCGTAAACTATATTGTTTTTAATCTATAATGAAAATTTAAAAATTCAAAGTGTATTAATCAATTTTTTTAATTAAATGAAAGTACAGGGCCTAATTTTGCCAAAAAAATTTAAAAAGTGGCCCACGAGCCTATGATGAGTCTGCTTGTGTCCAATTTGGCTTTTGAATAATAAATAGAGCTCGACTTGATTCATGACCCCTACAAAAAAACCAAAAAAAAAAAAGGTTTCATGCATGGATTTTTCGTTCTTGAAACCACGATATTCATTGCTATTACTCTTTACCAACGAAATATTAGCAATCACAAATCCGTTAATTTGGAGGTCGCTCATAGTTACCAACGAATTGCAACGTAGGTAACAGTAAACCTTTTAAAAACGAATATTTCCGTTGGTAAAGTGTGAATCTTTTACTAACGAAATTTTCGTTGATAAAAATCTTAACCAATACCAACTGACTTTTCATTAATAAATGTCCACTATTATAATTGGTAAAAATTAATGTTGCAAATAACTGCATAGGCGTGAGGCATGTTAAATATATATATATATATTTATTTATTTATTTATTTATTTTTATTATTTATTTGATAATTATGCTTTCTTTTTTTAAAACTTCTAGCTAACTCAATTGAAAGGCCAAAATATTATTTGGCCATTTATTTGACAACAAATTTATAAAGTGCAACTCCAAAGACTTTGTTGTGAACTTTCGATGTGGGATAAGTGAATTACTTCTATCAACGGGTAATCATTTTCTAATTACCAACGGATATTTAATACGTCACATATGGAATATCCGTAGGTAAAAGATCCAAATGTTAAATGGTTACACGAGGCACGGAATATCCGTTGAAAAAAGATATCATCGTTACCAATGAGAAAATCAATTACTGATTATCGTAATTGAAAGTGAATTATTTTTACGAATGGATTGCATCCGTTGGTAATAGTCGGTACATCACCTATGAAATATTCGTAGGTGAAAGGTCTAAATGTTAAACAATTACATGAGACACAAAATATCTGTTTGGTAAAGAGATATCATCATTATCAATGAAAAATTCGTTGCTGATTATTGTAGTTGAAAGTGAATTATTTTTACCAGCGGATAATTCGTTTCTAATTATCAACGGATAGCATCCGTTGATAATTTTTCGTAGGTGAAAAATTATTTTTTATTAGTCGACTTGTATCAAAACGCTCTCAAACCATCCACAACTGAATTGAAACTAACCCAATCCACTAGCAATTTAGCTCGCTTTCCACCCCTAGCGGTGGCTACAATGTTGGATAAAGTTGGGGAGGGGGGAGAATGATACCCTTTTTTTACTTGACAGATATTTTTCTTATTTTTATATAATTCTAAGTATGTGTACAATAATAACTTTCACGAGAAAATGACATTTTAATTAGATCTAAGCGTAGTTTAGTTTGGGTTGGTTTTGACTCCAATTTGAAACCAAAACTAAGTTAGTCGGTTTGAGTAAATTTCAAATCAAACCAACTCACTCTAACTCTTAAACCGAACAAAATCGGTTTAGTTTGGTTCGGTTTGGACTTTAGTCCAAATTAAATTTTTTAAAGAAATCGTATGACTTTTAGACGCTTTAAAATTACAAGAACTAAAATAATCAAAATAATTTTATATTATAATAACTATTGATTAACAAATAAAATCAAGTTAATAGAGACAAATTTTTAAAAAAAAAAATGTCATTTTTTTTTATGTATTATGTAGTCCGACTTCTTGAATATGAAAAAAATGCTAAGTATAACATAATAAGCTTGTGAAATAAAATTTTCAATACTATTACTCACCGACAATATCATAGATTGGAAAGAATCAAGATACAGTTATGAGATTAAAGTTTTTTTTTTCTTAAATTAAAAAAAAAAAAAAAAGGTGAACACGTAAGTGGATTGGATTGGTTCGATTAACCAACGGTTTGAGATTTAAAACCATGACTAACCGACCCATCATGGTTTTATTTAAAAGAAAATCAAACCAAATTGAACAAATTACCTGTGTCGAACCAACCCGTCGATTCAATGTGATTGGTTTTGTTGGTTTTTCGAGTTTTTTGCTTAGGCCTGGAGCATATTTGTTTCCCATTTTCATAGTAAAAATGCATTTTGAAATAGTTGATTGATGAAAATTGTGTGGTTAAAAAATTTTAGTTTTGAGTGTAATATTATTTTATTTAAGAATGTGTGGTTGAAAAAAAGAGAGAGAAAAATATATTTTGTAAAAAATGGGTATCAAACATCAGCCTAATTTTAATGGTCAAACTCACTTTGTCCATCCATTGGGGATTAATTCAATTGTCTTTGATGGTTCAATGCGCCAGGATACTCATTTCATGTAAAAATTGAGGACACGATGTCTAAATTTCTATAATTTTGTTAATCTTATCGATTAATCGAAGGGGGGTACTTTTAAAAATGGTATTGTCAAAGAAGAAAACTTTCTCTTTGACTTGTTCAATTCTTAAAATTATGACAATGACTTATTGAGTGTTAAAAGACAAAAATACCCTTAAGTGTATTATGCAATTACAAAAGAATGTTTTGTTTAAAAAACATTATTACCATTTTGTTAGCAAATAAAAACCAAATACTTCCCACTTAAAATATCAAAATCAGCAAATTTCTCATATTTGTTTATTCCAACACAGATAAAAATGCTTTCATCTTTCATCTACTTCAACCTCAAGATTTGAAAAATTCATCAAACGCGGTAGCTGAAATTTTTTTATATCAGTCTAATCAGATCAGTAAGTTTATAATACGCACATTTAATTTTGTTTTCTTTAAATTATTTTACATTTGCATAGATAAAAGTTATTTCGACATATAACATTAATGTAGATAGTTTTATTAATAGATCTGTGAAAAATTTTAAGCATTTAACGAGAAAAAATTTATCTGCATTAATACTGAAAAATTAATCTGCAAAAGTTTAGTGTGTTTATTCTGCCGGACAGCGAATTTGAACTACCGATTGTCCAGTTAACAATTGAAAAAACTCCATTGGACAGTCGGACTATTTAACAGCCGACTGGACAATCGAATGGACAGTCGATCGGAACAGTCGAAGCCGACTGTCCAGTCGCTCGAGCAGCCGGCTGTTTGAATTTTTTTTTTCTATTTCGTTCTATATTTTCTTGCAATTAAAAATTCTTTTTCGTCATGCAAATATGGTTGTAGTCTCAATTTGTTACTTGAGTGATTTCGAATTGGACGAAAGAGATCGATGGGTATGAAAATGGACGAACGATAAACATTGTGCTATCCCAATTTCCATAACAGAAACAACAAACTATGCAGAACTCTATAATCTTTTACAGAATAAGCTAAATGTCTATCTCTCTCAGTATGACATGGAATTGAAAATTAAATTCAGCGACCAGGAGGTTTCGAGTCCAACTATGACGATTTCTTCTGATGCTAAAGTGAATTATCTGTTTGAAATGAACAATAGACACTCGACTCATGTTTGCGTGACTTTAGTGAGGAAGGATGTCGTCGAAGGTGAACAAGTAGACTCAGATGGAGGGGATAACAATGCTAATGATATTTGAGATACGATCCAGATAGTTCGTAAAGATGATGCGGTTATTCCAGAGACAGTTACTCACAAAATTCTATCTGTGGTTCACGACAATGAGTGCGAAAATGCAAATACTTTTACAGACGAGGATTTGATTGTTTTATCCCGACAGAGACATGAGCAGGATGGGACCTCAGGGGCTGGATCGAGTGGACCGTCCTCTAACTCCTCTTGTGTGATTCTTGATGGTGAGAATTTGTATGTCGAGCAACTGTTTGAAACGAAAAAAGATTCGCAGGAAGTTGTGCACCTAATTACGTCGAAATACAACTTTGAGTTCAAAGTGAAAAAATCGAACAAGTCGTTGTTGACAATTGTTTGCGTAAACGACAGTTGCTATTGGCGTTTGCGAGCGACGAAGATGAACATGAATGAATGCTTTGTAGTTCGCAAGTACACATGGGAACATACTTGTAAAGTGGGATTACGTCGAAATGATCATAGGCAAGCCTGAGCTTGGTTTATTGGTCGACAGATAATGCATAAGTATCAGGATTCTCGTACAATCTACAGACTATCGGACATTATAAACGACGTCCGTTGAGAGTACGGACTAGTTTTGAGCTACCAGAAGGCCTAAAAGGCCAAGGAATTTGCGTTTGAAGATTTAATGGACTCTGCAAAGGAAAGCTATGCTAAATTGCCCAGATATTGCCATAATATGGAGAAAACTAATCCTGGCTCAAAATTTTTTATTGAGACGGAGGGTGGAAATTGCTTCAAATTCTTCTTCATGGCTCTTGAATAATGCATTCGGGGATTTCGAAATGCAATGCGACCCCTAATTGTATTTGATGGTACAACACTGAAATCTAAATATCAATGCAAGTTAATTATTGCTACAAGTCAAGATACCAACATCCAAATTTACCCTCTTGCGTTCAGTATAGTCGATAGTAAGAATGACCTGTCGATGCAGTGGTTCTTCACAAAGTTAGGAGAAGTAATTGGAGAAGTCGAGGACCTTGCATTTTTAACAGATCGGCGACAACCTTTAATAAATGGTATCGCTGAAGTTTTTTTAGATGTACATCATAGGTATTGCATGTACCATATTCAAGGCAATCTAAAGACCAGGTATCGGGGCAAAGGTATTGTTTCATTGTTCAGGAGAGCGGCTGAAGCCTATAGTGTTGAAGAGTGTAATAAGTTCATGGTTGAAATAAGAAGTAAATCATTCAATGCATGGGATTATCTAACGAAAATGGAGATTGAATATTGGGCGCGCTAGTTTTTTTCAGGACGTCAATACAACATGATGACGTCAAACAACGTGGAGTCTCTCAATGCATTTTTCAAAAAGGATTGAGAGTTACCCATTCTTGCACCGATTGAGAATATCCATACCAAGTTGCAGCAGTGGTTTCATAATCGACGTGCGGAATCACAAAATTGCACGAGCGTGCTAGCCCCGGCGCTAGAGGAAAGGCTATTCAAAGTTACAGAACTTGCGAAACAGTTGAATGTCAAACCACTAGACGAGTCACGCTTCTCAGTAGAATGTGCACGTAATACGGCATACATGGTGGACTTGACTGATAACACATGCAGTTGCAAAAAATTTCAGTTGGAGACTTTTCCTTGTGAGCATGCAGTCGCGGTTGCTATGTATCAAGGATCTGCAGCTAGAACATTGTGCTCTCATT
The DNA here is from genome assembly GCF_002742605.1 of Olea europaea var. sylvestris. Lineage (NCBI taxonomy): Eukaryota > Viridiplantae > Streptophyta > Magnoliopsida > Lamiales > Oleaceae > Olea > Olea europaea. The sequence goes on from NW_019246321.1 coordinate 75,208, forward strand.
ACTACATGACTGATTATTGGAGAGCTACGTACGCTGAGACAATATTTCCTCTATCGAACGAAGTTGAGTGGGAAGTCTTCGACCATATTCGCCCACTCAATATATTGTTGCCACCTATCATTGAACCGCGTGGTCCTGGACGTCCAAGTAGGTCTAGAATACCGTCTATCGAAAATTTTTCTCAACCTCGTAGGTGCAGTCGGTGCAAATCAGTAGGGCATACTCGTCAATATTGTACAAGTCATGTTCCTCTAAATGATAGTTAGATCATTTGGTAATGTTGTCCATCTGAATTAAATAGTGTTTGCATTTATTCTACGATAACAAATTAATTGCCGTCGTAGTTAATAATCATTTCATAAGTACAACAAATCAATATTTACAGTGTCTACAATTATTTCGTAATTACAAAAAATTACAACTAATAATTACAATAAATCTATGGACCGCCATTAAAATAGAATAAGTCGCACGCTAACTTATTCCGCCAACTCTGTATCCATGATTAGTTAATTCCATCAACATTATGTGCTATACTCAGATATTCGATGTACTTTATTGCAAAAATGGCACAATCACCCCTGCAAATGAACAAAAACGAGTTCAATCAGTATCGTGCAGCAAAAAAATTAAGTATTAAATTTTAAAAAATTTAGAACCACTTACGATATTGTCTGCCTCGCCGTGGTCGTGTCCTGCACGATGACTAATATGTCCTTCACAGTCAATCCCGCCTGTCTAGACATCATAGGGACGAAAACAGTAATGGACTCCAAATTTTGCTCGAACACAATCTCCAAGGCACGCTCGTACACGTATATAGTAGACTCAGCAAACACAATCTTCAAGGCTATGCACTTATGATTCACGATCACTGGTATGTACATATATGTACAACCCTCCCATGACTTCCCCCTGACATGTGGCCACATCCCTATGGTCCACTCGAGCATGTAGTTGGACACAACGTACTCCTTGCCGACATGTTGGAGCAACAGTACTCAATGTCAACGCTTCGTCCGAACTCCAAATTGAGTATAACTCGGCCAGGACTGTCAAATGAGCCCGGATATCTTTGAACCCAATCACGCAACAAGTCCATGGGCAGGTCGATGTGCTGCATTAAAAAATAGCAATACAAAATGGAGTTATTTCATTGCATAAACAAATGATCTACAAGTCATAAAAATTAACAGTATGACTACTTCACTTATATCGTCGACAAGCCAGACTCCTGAAGTGATGATGTTGTGGAACCACTTATAAGTATTGAAGATTGTTACAATATATCGTACAACTGGTCATAACAAAAGAAATAGAGAAATGTTAAAAAAGCGTATACAGGTAACGATCACTGGTATGTACTAATATCACTAATATCATGAATACTAACCCGGGTAACATTCTTCTCCACTCCGTCTCGAACCCTTTCCACTTGGCATGGTCCATCTCCCGAAATAGGTTAGGGATCATCCCATCGACGAACCTCCTCCTCTTCGTCTCAGCTGTGAAGGGAGAGACAATATATTGTAATGGCACTCTTGGCCTCTTGCCTACCACCAACTCCGACAAGTCAACAGTACGCTTTTCGCCCTAGTCATGGCCGTCATCCTCCCCTCGCCCACCTCGGGCATCGTCTCCTCCTCCGCCCCAACAATCGCCACCTCTTCCTCCGTCCCCGTTGTCATCACCTCCTCGACCATAGCTCCGTCCCCAAGGGGCCCACCACCTCATCCACCCTGGTCAACACCATTTCCTCGACCCCCTAATCCGCCATCGTCAGCACCACCTCCTCGATCATGGTTCCCGTCCCCAACGGGGCCACCCCCTTCCACCCTCGAGTCTACACTATGCTCCATAGACTGAAAAAAGGAGTCACATGCATCTTTCTACCACGACTGTGGATGATCCCCATCTCTATCCTCTCGATCATCCCCCAGTCGTCACCTCCGTCAACCTATCGTTTGCCTGCTATATCACCTCGAAGTGATATCACCTCATCATGAAGGTCCCCTAAATGCTCGCGCAGCACTCTAACATCATCAGCTATATCCTCTACCCTCCCTACTAGCTAACGTCCCATATCGTCGACCCGCTCCACCATATCTCGACGCAGCGTGCCGACCTTCTCTAATATAACTCCTATAAGCTCATAACGCAGCGCGCCGACCTTCCTTGATATAACTCCTGTCAGCTTTCAACGCAGCGTGCCGACCTCCTGCACCATAAATTCAGTGAGGGGATGGTATAGATCATCAGAATAATCACCCTGAGGATGAGGAAGTGATGCCGGCGGTGGAGGTGATGCCCGATCAACTGGCTCGCGGTCCTGCACAAATTTACATATTATTAACTTATTCAATAATTGCCAACTCATACAAAATATTAATCAATACGGGGATCGAATCGGACATCTGATCGTCTTGGGCGTGCGGAACCGCTACTTCACGCACGAGACCCTGCGCCTCCTCCTCCATCAACGGCGTCTAATGAGTTATTACTTCAAACTGAGATATTGACATTTTAAAAAGATAAAATCATGTAATGTTAAACTATATACAATATAAATCACAAATTTATAATACTCACATGAGGGTCGTCGAGGAGAGCTGATAATTGTTTCCCAGTGGAACATCCCTCCGCTCGAGATGCTCATCAATGGTACATTCGAGGGCAGCGTGTCTCCTCTCGCTGTACAAAGCGGGTACCTAATATGGAGATGATCTCATACGCCCAGACTTGCAACACATATATTAGTACATACAAATTCAATAGAAAAAATATTTTAACATTGATTGCGTTAATCATTTACCTGCAACGCCAAGGGGAATCCGAACGTGTCGTACTTATGCACGGGCCCCTTGGGCTTCGAATGCGGTCTGGTAAAGATGTTGACGGTGTTCTTGAAACATCGACGGCTCCACGGATAGTTGTTGAAGCGATCTATGTCGTCGACGATCTTGAGGTGGAAAAGGTCGATCGCAGTCTTCTTGTGGTGACATCGCATCACATTCTCAATGATGTAGACTAGACCTAACTTCAGTCTGTCCAACATCTTGTCACACCTCCTGATCACGTAGATTAGCTAAGACAAAACCACCGCCCCCTATCCCTGGAAGTAAGTGTCCTGCAGCCTATTTCTTCTCTGAGTCCCGCCGCTAGCTGCCTCATCGCCCGTAATCTTCAATCCAGTCAGCAGGGCAAACTCGAACATGAAAAAACTAGCAACTTTGCCCCCGAGGTAGAAGTGGAGGGCATCACCGTCAATTGGACTCAGCAGCCGACATAAAAGAGCATCGATTATCTGACCCGAATATTGCAACTCTCTCATAGGGTATAAAGGCCACAAAAAGGACTGACGCAGCATATCTGCATACTGGTCGTCCAGCAGCTCCAGGACTGGGTGAAGCTGTCAAAGTTACTGTTCCACGTAACTTTGTCTGACATCTATCTCGGCTCTGCATTCAAATGATAATCCATCATGGAAAGATTGAAACAGAATATTAGAACATTGTATATGAAATAATGGAATGAAACATAATAACCCAAAACTAAGCGAACCGAGTTTTTAACCGTATTATCGAAAATTAATAATTACCATAAAAATTAAAATTAAAATAACATAATAACAAAATAAAATGGAAATTAAAATTACAATTACAATTAAATTTAAAATAAAAAGTTAAAATTAGAATTAAAAAAGTAATTTTAAAATTAATTTTAAAATAAAAAATTTCTTCAAATTAAAATTATATAAAATGAAAATTTAAATTTAAAATAAAATTACCATTACAGTTAAATTTAAAATAAAAAGTTAAAATTAGAATTGAAAAAGTAATTTCAAAATTAATTTTAAAATCACAAATATCTTTACATTAAAATTATAAATAAAATAAGAATTTAAACTTAAAATAAAATTAAATAAAAAATAAAAAATAAATAAAAATAAAAATTTAAAGTTAGAATAAAAAATTTAATTTGAAATTAATTTTAAAATAACAAATTTCTTTACATTAAAATTATAATTAAAAATGTAAATTTAAAATAAAATTACAATTATAATTAAATTTAACATAAAAAATTGAAATTAGAATTAAAAAAGTAATTTGAAAATTAATTTTAGAATAAAAAATTTCTTTAAATTAAAATTATATAAAATGAAAATTTAAATTTAAAATAAAATTTCCAATACAATTAAATTTAAAATAAAAAGTTGAAATTAGAATTAAAAAGGTAATTTGAAAATTAATTTTAAAATAACAAATTTCTTTAAATTAAAATTATA
>NW_019246321.1:85154-101290 GCF_002742605.1 Olea europaea var. sylvestris
TTAAAATTATAACTAAAATGAAAATTTAAATTTAAAATAAAATAAAAAACTAAAATTAAATTTAAAATAAAAATTTAAAATTAGAATTAAAAATTTATTTTGAAATTAATTTTAAAATGTCAAATTTCTTTACATTAAAGTTGAAATTCGAATTAAAAAAGTAATTTTAAAATAAAAAATTTCTTTAAATTATAATTATAACTAAAATGAAGATGAAATTTTAAATTTAAAATAAAATAAAAAATTAAAATTCAAAATTCAAAATTCGGATTAAATAATTAATTTGAAAATAAATTCTAAATTAACAAATTTCTTTAAATTAAAATTAAAAATTTAATTTCAAATAAAGAGTTAAAATTAGAATTAAAAAAATAATTTTAGAATAACAAATTTCTTTAAATTTGATCAAGAAAAAAATATGTAATTAACAATTTCAAACATTTAATGATTTAAATTAATTTAAGAAATTTAATATTAAAAAAATGGCCGTTAAACAGCTGGTTCTAGGATCGGCTGTTAACATCTGGGTTCAGCCCGGCTGTTAACAGTTGACGGTTGACAGTCGCCCGACTAACTGCAACCTTTTCATCTCCACTCTCTGGATTCTACTATTTTCGACGAGTTGGAGCTTGAACCCAGCTGTTAACAGACAACCGACCAACTAACTACAACCTTTTCATCTCCACTCGTCGAATTCCACCATTTTTGACGAGTTGGAGCTCCCAAAATCACAAAAATTGGCCAATACACTTCATCTATACGCAAATCTAACCTAAATCATGCATTCCATTCCACAAAAAATATATTCCAACCAATAATCTAACTAAAACTAAACAAAATTCAATAATTTAATCATAATTCCACAAAAGCTAACCTTTACAACTTTTAAAAGCCGGCAACCGGAAGTTCTTTGGTGAGGGAGATGTCTGGACGGCCGACTGTCAGCAATTCAATTTGAATTCAAACTTAGGGTGCCGAAGGCGCCTTCAGCAAAGAAATTTGGAACCCCCTTTAAAAACAAACCTTTAAACAATGAAAAGTCTTGCTGAATCTGATTTTTCCTTTTCATACTGTCGAGAGAGGAAGATGAAGGGATATTTTTGAAAAAGTGTCTTTAAATTGTATTTTCATTTTTTTTTTTAAATCAGTCAAAAGTCAAAGTGAAAATAAGGGTGGATCAAATGACCATTTTCATTTATGGTGCGTTTGATTACATTTATTTACTAAGAAAAATATCAGTTTTCCCCTCAAATTTCTACTTAGAGCGTTTGATTGCTATTTTTTTCCATGAAAAATATTTTTTAACTTTTGAAAATATACATAATTTTCCTTATTTTTAAAAAGAATATTTTTCTTAGATAAAAGTAATTTTTATTTTTCACAAAAAATAAAAATATTTTCTTTACTGGATGATATTTTTCATATCAGCCAAATGCACTCTATTTCCTCTTAACCCAAGAAGGCCAGGGAGCATTGCTTACAATCACAACCAACAAATACCATAACAAGCCATTGTTTCCTGTCTGTCCCATTTCAGCATTCACGCTTTCCCACTTCCCAGTTTCATCTAAAATCATCCAAATTATTCTTCAACACCAGCAGCAGATCTACTTTTAGTCGATTTTTTCTGTCGTTTGTTACCAGTATTGCATTGAACGGTTTGCCCCAAAATTTTTCACTTTGATTTCATCTTCAGGTTAGTCATACTGTTTCAGTAATATATTTCTGATTTTGGGAGCTATAATATGTAATGGTTGTTATTTAAAAGACCCATTTCTCAATTTCGTGTTAATGTTAAGAATAATTTATTTTCCCTACTTTTTTGTTTCTTTTCTGCTTCTTTATGTCGATATGTTCATCCATTAGTTTATGATAAAAAAATTTATGTTTCTGAAGTAATTTTTTTTGGGATTAGGGTATTTCAAGTTTCTGGGCAATTCGAGGGGAGTTCTGAAGTAATTTTTTTTGGGATTAGGGTATTTCAAGTTTCTGGGCAATTCGAGGGGAGTTGTTCGTTCTGTATGTAGCTGTAAAAGTTACTGCAATCAAGTAAATAGGCCAAGTACTAGATTCTTGCACTTGAGGTTTGCATTGATTTTTTGTTGAATGCCCCATTGTTTATGCCTTTAGGTTTCCCCATTACATAATTTTGACATTTGATAACGGGTCTTGTAGCAAATGGAGCCGCTATTCTACATACTGATAGCTTTGCCTTGTACAATTGGGGCAATTTCGTTGGCGCTTCTCCACATTTACAGGCATCTCATGAATTATACTGAACCCACATATCAGAGATACATTGTCCGAATTATCTTTATGGTTCCTGTAAGTATTCAGCGGTCCCCAGGATTGATTCTCTTAACATTACATCAATTTCAATCCTCTTTGTGCATTTGACTTAATGGTTAGCTTTTAAACTCACTAAACTCTTATTTGAATTCTTCAATATTCTTTATTACTTGAGGGAGAAAGAGGAATGGGTGGGTTCAAAATTGATGCACACAGAATTGTACAATAATGGTCTATTAAAAAGGATCGCAGCTAGAAAATTACTAGGAGGTGTAGATGATTGCGTTTATGTAGCAGTGATTGGTAGGGTAATTCTTACTTGGTTCTCTCATATCTGCATGTGAGTCAAAGTATTTAGGGAAGTAAAATTTTAATTTCTTGCTGCATAATGAACTATTATATTCTGCCTTTGAGCTTTCCTAGTGTGAATGGAAGTTTCAAGGTAAATGACGAGAGTAAGCTGGCATTGCATGCACATCATAGTTGGATTTATGAATGGAATAGCGGTTGATAGGCATGATTCTCATTTGTAATGATATTTATAAATTTGTGTTATTTTTGTGATATCCATCTGAAGCATCCTTTTTCTTTTTTTCTGACTATTAACTGGTCCTCTGAAGTTGGAAGGTTTTGTAAAGATCCCCATAGGACTTGAAAGGATTCTGTCATCTTTTGACTATTCACAGAATGCTTCAATATCAGCTATATACACAAGTCTTGCACCATGTTATAGTGTCAGGAAACACAGAGTTATCAAGATGAGATAACAATGTAAAAATCTGGGCTGAGATAACTTGTAAACTGGCAAAACTTGGCCATAAAGAGTCATAAATACCTGGATGATATTTTGTTCAGAGCATGACAAGACCTTTTATGCAAAATATAACAGATTAACAGCTTTTTGCAAAAGGGAAAGGTTGCAGATGTCTGATCACACCGAGTGGCAGTCAAATCTGATAATATTTCAAAATTTCTGACCTTCAAGTAAGGTCTAGAGAGATTTTAGGGACCTACATGTCAGTATATTTTTTTATTTGACATGATTTTTTCCAGATAAAGGTTTCAGTGAATCTTTTTTACTTTACTAGTTGAGATCCTCCATGCATGTATATCTTATTTTTTGAACTGTTGTGATGGATATTCTAGATGTTTTCAATGATGATGAAATATTTCGTGAAGGCTTTTTAGAGTGAAATTCCGTTTGGTACATCCAGTTATGGTAACGTTGGAAGAAATTGAGGTAGAACTCTGGGGGTGATGCGTAGTATTTTTGCATGTAATGTAGGTAGTCTCTCTTTAAGTGCTGGTTTGGGCTCTAGGGTTCTGGGTATACATCTTAGAGAGTTGTACCTCAAAAGTTAGCTAAAGAAGTCGAAGAGATCAAATCTATATTAACCCACATTGAAAGTCCTCCATACTTCCAATATGGGATACAAATTATGTACTTTACAATAGGAACCATGACAAACCACCATATTTCGTGATCCCCATGCCCACGAAGGTTTTGCTTGCATTAACCCCGTGACTAGGCTGGAATTAACACTGCTGTGTCGGCTTTACAATCTGCGCCACTCAATTGCAATCAGGAGATGTGGTGCCTGCTCTGATCCATTATTATATATAGATTTGGAGAAAGCCATACCTCAAAGCAACTTGTTGAAGTCAAAAAGCCCAAATCTATATAAATCCTAGACTGAAAAAAAGTATACATGTGAAATTCAAGTCCCATACCTTGCAATCAGAACCATGACATTGAGCTTATTTGTCATTTCTCTGTTTTATTAATGTTATGTTAGAATCTGAATTACTATAGAATCGGTTTTCACCATTTCTTTTGTGGTAATTTACTGGTGATAACAGGATGTTCTTCATGCAATGAGCTGTTTCTTCTTTTATTCTTCCTTCCCTCTCCCTTGCTGGTGTAATAAGCTGCTGCTTCTTCCTTACTGTATTATACCTTTCCTCTTTAACTTAAGTACTAAGTATGTTTTTACCTCTTTTAAATGGATTTTTCTACCCTCCTATGATATATCCTTTACTTTCTTTATGAGCATATTACCAGATAGGTAATCTATCCCTTCCCATGTTATTTCTTGTTTGCCAAAGCAGTAGAGTAGACAGTTTTAAAGTAAAATTATCCTAATTCACTACATTTCAGGAAATTACACTTGAAACTAATATGCATGTACTAATCTTAAAAGTGTCATTTTCCTTAAAATCAATTATGTTTTTAATTTACAAGATGGTCATTTTGATCAAGAGTATATCAACGTTACTTTGTCACATATTGTTGAACAGAGAGTGATGATAATACATGTTTAAAGTACTGCAAAATGTTCGAGCCCTTTTTAATTTAATCTTTTTAGTGTTTGTAAATGTGTTTTAACCTTTATGATATTGTCTTCTCAACAGGTTTATGCATTAATGTCATTCTTGTCCCTCATCATAAACAAGGGTGCAATCTACTTCAATTCTATCAGAGAAGTGTAAGTTGTCTTTGAACATGCTTGAAGTATAATTAATAATTTTTAGTGCTGCCCCTTTTCCTGTCTGTGTGACTGATATAATCATCAATAATGTCATTTTTATCCTTTTTTTATTTTATTTACTGTTCTTGCATGCCCCAGGACTCCTCTTGGACGCCCTTATCATCATCTTTTGCTGCCCTTGTCTTTTTAACTTGTAAAAATCAAATGATAGCTCTAATATGCATGAAAGGTTCCCAGTTCTCACACAGCTTGTGTAGAGATTGCGGGTAGAGATAATTGGAAGAGCCAAGGTTTTGAAACTATGACTGATGTTTTAGAATTTTTTACACACAAATATTAGAAGAAGTTATAATCTTTCTTTTATTTTCTGATAATTACGTGAAAATGATGTAAATTGCGCTGTGCATATCTGCATGGATTCCAACAGTGCTATGCAATATTATAGATTGCCAAGTAGGGTGACCACGCACATCACTGTTTTTTAAGTATGATATCCGGGTCATCTCTTTGACAAAGAATAAACTTTTCAGAATTGTCTTTATTAATGTAATAATTTGATCTACTTGAGAGTAAGTTGATGCCACGTGCTTTCTTTTTCCTGAAAAAAATTTAAATGTGCTAAAGCCTTTTTTTATAATTGTACATGGTATATTAGCGGTTTTGTCTTTTACTGCTTAATTTGTTTTTCTCTTTTAAGAGTTTTAATAAAAGATTAAAAACAGTTTGTGACATTCATCAGTGGTTTGCTTCCTCTTGTTCCTAGTTATTTTTCTGGAGTATTGTATGGGATAATTCATACATTGAGATCATCTTACATCCAAAACTAAGATTGTGCTGAAGTACTCTGGCAAAGCATAATCATCTACCCCATAGAACTAGCTTTCAATAGTCTATCTTCTTAGATAGCATGCACTAGATCTGCCTTTATTTTTCTCTTCAAATCTGCTATAGTTGATTGCTTGTATTTGCTTTGCACCGTTAATTGCTTGCTGTTTTTCTGCTTTTACCTTATGACTCCAATGGTTATAATTTTTTTCCTTGCTTTTGGCAGATATGAAGCTTGGGTCATTTATAACTTTCTGTCATTATGCTTAGCGTGGGTTGGTGGACCGGGTGCTGTGGTGTTAAGTCTGAGCGGAAAAGTTCTAAAGCCAAATTGGTGGTCAATGACATGCTGCTTACCTCCAGTTCCTTTGGATGGGTGAGTCGCCTACACATGAAATTACTTGATTGATGCAATTCATTTGCAACAATTTTTTCCTCTCCACCAGGTTTAATTGAAAAGTCAAATAAACTAGGTATTAGGAATGTGATATATTCTTGAAGTACATCTTGTTGATTGGGTTATGAGTGGTCAGAGCAGATATATTTTGTAGAAATTGGATTATGTAAAGATCTGGAAATTTTTGGGAATATGTAGACTGATCACGTGATTCCACAAGTGCACAGATCATGACAATTAATAAAGTGGATGTTGGGTTCAAATATCATTCTGCAAAGACTAAATATTTGCTATCAAATTTTGTAGTTACCTAGCTTCTATCAAAATTAATGTCTTAATAATTTACCAAATCAAGCGTTTATATTCTAACTAAATTATACTAAATTAATCTAACCAACCTAATTTATGGAAAGTTTTTGGGATTAAGTGGTTAGAAATTTTGATTTTATTTAGGTCAATTGATGTTCATTCAATCTAAATCCATTCAGTCTCTTTTCAGATTTACTATATCTTTACATAAATTCATACAAATGAATGCATTAACTAATAGAAATTCTAGCAAGATTGCATAAACTATATTATCTTTCGATCTTTTATAATACCTATGTCACTTATTGCACTAGCTAGAGTAATATATCACCTATCGGTCTCAATATTATCTGTAAATCAACTAATTGGTGGCCAACCAATTGAATGCAATTAAAACATAATAAGTAATTGACAAGTAATGAAGTTTCATGAAATCTTTGGAATTATGTAAATTTTAAACCTAAAATATATAATTCATCCTAACAAACAATGATTGAGGCAATCATAGCCCCTATTTGACAACCATTAAAATGAGTTTTAGAATAGTGATTTTTTTTAGAGAATATGTGGTTAAAAAGTAGGAGAAAAAGTTTTAGGTTTATATGCAGAATAATTTATTGTGAGAACATGTCGTTAAAAATAAATTTAAGAAAAAATTTTAATTTTAATGATCGTCAAACAGGGGCATAATTGTGAAGTGAAATAATAAAAAGACGAAAAAATAACCGGGTTTAATACAAGGACAAAGAAACGAACCCCGGCAATTGTTGTTTCACTTCCCAACAATGGATTATCAGTCTCCTCTTCAAAGTTCAACCTTTAAATCTCAAATTGAGATACAAATATTCAATATTTAGCCTCTCTTTTGCCCCCATTAAAATTATTATTTATTTTTCTCCCTCTCAAAATCAATCACACATTCTCCAATAAAATAATATTGCACATAATCCCAAACTCTTTTTTTTTATTATTATTATATAACCACATATTCTTAAAAAATTAAAAAAAATTAAAAAAAAAATATTTCAACCATCAAAATTTCAAATAATGGGTGGCAAACGGGAGCTTAATGTATTTGGATGTGTAATCTTGCCTCAAGATTGTATATCTAGCCTCCCTTTTAATTGAATAAAAGATTCCTATTTATATACCTCAATTTAGGTCTAAAAGAGAGTCCTAAGATGATATGGAACCGTAATTTTAGTCAAAATAGGATATCCCAAATTAATTATATTTATACTTTCACTTGTTTAATTTGGTCATTGTTTCTTCTTTTTTTTAGGATTCACTCCTTAAATATTGCAACTGGTTTCCTTCAACTTTCAAACGTGACTACTTGGTCTCCAACTTCCAAAAAAGTCAACTTTAGTCTTTTTTCATTTATTATCATTCTTTTTATCCGTTCTCGTCCAACATTGAGTTGTCTCCTAAAAATATCAATAAACAAGTATAATTGATATCAAGTTTGTAATAATCACTTCTAAAGGTTACTTTTAATGGTCAAGGTAAGTGTGAAATTATACGTATCATAGACATAATAGCATATTCATATATTTAAATTATTTTGCCCTTTCAGTTATTTTGTGTGTTAAAATTGTGTTTAAGGTGTTCAGCTAGGCGGCACTTCAATAACTCAGTATGATTATGCACAGAAATTGTTTTACTAGTCATGTCTCCTACGTATGTTTACAACGCAAAATTATGGGACATGCGTCCTGTTCTCTTGTCCAACACTCAAGTGTCTAACATGGGCAACTACATGAATTGAGAAGAGTCCATGAAAGAGTAAGATGAATAGTGTTCCTACTACTTAATTCCGGGATATTTTTACTCAGATGATCCTTGATCTATAATAAAACTCAAGAACTTTTAGAGCTACTGTATGTCCCAAAGATTTTATGTTAGCACAGTCCAGAACAGTTTAACAGCACACCTCGCTTATTTGCTGGAAACATAATCAGCTGTGCCCTAAAGCCGAAAGCCCTAAAAATGTTGGGCGCATTGTGTCTATGCTGCTTGATTTGGTGCTACAGTTTTTTAATCTAAGGGTAGTTCAGCAAGTTTTATGGCATGATGTGTCCCACGACTTTTGTGATATCCAGCATCTGTAATTGTTTAGCAGGTCAACAACTCAATTAATTGATCATTTTATTCTTTGTAGTGGGTTGAATTCTGATGTTTGAAGCTGTTTTTGGGGTTGGTATTATGTAATTTTCTGTTTAGTGTATGACCATTGCATATCTATAGAATGCATTTCCTTTGTTACTTTTGGTGAACAACATTTCTCATACAGTTTTTGAAGCTATGCAGTCGCTTTATACGAAGGTGCAAGCAAGGATGCTTGCAATTTGTGATCCTCAAGCCTATTCTAGTAGCCGTTACATTTATACTTTATGCAAAAGGGAAATATGAAGACGGAAATTTCAGTCCAATGCAATCCTACCTCTATCTCACCATTATTTATACAATCTCATACTCAGTGGCACTTTATGCCTTGGCCTTATTTTATGTGGCCTGTAGAGATTTGCTTCAGCCATTCAATCCAGTTCCAAAGTTCATCATTATCAAATCAGTTGTATTTCTTACTTATTGGCAGGTAGGATACTGTTCAATATTGATATATAGGAATAAGATTAAATTTGAAGCATGCTTATTTTATTGTCAATTTTGGGAATATAAATATGCCTTTTCAAGTCCATATGAATGGGATACATAAGAACGACCATGCACCTGTAATTATGTAGTTGGAACTTGGAACCCTAGGTGGAAAGGCATCCTGTATTAATAATGTGGTATTATGTTTTTTAAGTTTTAATTTGTATTATCTGAACTTGTTGCTTTTTGAGGTACTTCAAGGTTGCATCATCTTAATCCCAGTCAACCTGTTGAAACATGGCAAACTGTTGGTCACCAAAAACAAAATATATTGCCGTTGTTGAGGATTATTCAGACTTCAGGTTGATGGATTGCGGTCCACCCATGGCAAACTCCAATGGGTGTTATATGTAGTAAGCCACCATAAAATTGAAATCTTCTTGCAATCTGCTACTTCTCTTTTGCTACTTTTTACACTTATCTGCATCACTATGTTTCTCCTGACCCTTTGGTAAAACAAATTTCCATGGCTCCACCATACTGTAATTTTCACACTGTCACAATGTCTTTTCTCTGACCATATAGCTCTAGCTGCATGATGAAGAGTTCCCATTGTTGTCAGTGAAATTTTATCTTCTCTGTAGAGCCATTGCTAATATTGATGCTTGTCATTTTACATTTTGCTTGGTAGTTTTCTGCTGTTCTTCCTCTGAGACTTTTTAATTGTTATTGCTGTTCTGAATTATTGTCATGAAACCAATACAAGCAAAGAACTGTGGTTTATGATTTAAATTGCATTAACAGTATCTGCCTCCAGCTTGATAACTAAATTAATTTACTTTCTGAGAATTATTACTTGTTTCAAGAACTCCTCATAAACTCCTGTATTTACAGGGGGTTTTGATATTTCTTGCTGCAAAGACTGAGCTAATAAAAGATACAGTGGAAGCTGCAAACTTTCAAAGTTTTATAACTTGTGTTGAGATGCTCATTGCTGCGGTTGGTCATCTTTATGCATTCCCATACAAGGAGTACGCTGGTGCAAATATTGGTGCTTCTCGTGGCTTTACAGCAAGCCTCGCACATGCTCTGAAATTAAATGACTTTTACCATGATACTGTCCACCAGGTGGAAATTTCTATTCAAGCATATATTTTTATTCTCAACCACCACCCTGAGTTGGTAGCGAACAACTCGTTTAACTTGATATTCCATTTTATGTTGCAGTTTGCACCAACATATCACGATTATGTTCTCTATAACCATAATGATGGTGACGAGGGAACAAGGAAATACAGGGCACGAACCTTCGTTCCAACTGGCCCAGAAATGGATGCAGTTAGACGGAATAAAAATACATTTGGTAACAAATCAGAAGATATACAGTTGTCTAGTTTATCATCTCCAGCCAATTATACTCCTCAGAATCCAGGCATGGGGCACAATTTCGTGAAATCAGAGGCCATTAACACGTCATTACTCATGGACGCATCGAGCGCTCTCTCTATGCCTTATGACCTTTCCCTCATTGACTTAGACAGGTCTAATAACTCGGCAAAAGTGCCTGCAGCAAATGAAGGTGGGAGAAGGTGACAAACGGGTGCTAGAGAATTAGAAATCTTGTCCGACTTTTAAACGTATTTTGATTTGGTGTAGAAAGGCAAATTTGTATTCATTTTTCTGTTACATGAGTTGTAGGACTCTACAATTATGCATATAGGCAAATATTTTTCTCCATTTCTTTGTAGTCATTTTACTCATCTGTTGGTTTATTCTTGTGGATAGTGTTTTTACTTGAGATTATAATACTGTATACGAAATTCCGGGTTTTAATTCTTTTTGGAGCAATGTAATCTAAGATATTCATACTAATAAATTGTTGTGTCATGTTTCCCAAAATGTGTGAATTAAAAGTAGATTTGGCGATAAGTGATTAAAAAAGAACACGCTACAAAAGATGCTAGTGGGTCACTGTTGTACGCAAAAAAATATAAAAACCAAGGACTTTGCTACTTGTACAATTTTCTTTACAGTATCTGACAATAAATGTGTGAAAAAGAATTTGTACAAGTAGCTTACAGAACGAAAGGGCTTTGGGCAGTGTTACTTTTCCAGCATTTGTTCTTAACACTAACACGAGTTTTGTATGCCAGCTTTGTTCTTTGCTTGGCAAATACTTTTCCTGCCGTCCAAAATATTCTTTGCTTTAGCTTCTTCAAGCTATGCCAATCATGTTAATCAGTCCCCTTCAACATTCTGTAGTTATATAAGTCTGCTTGTCTACATCATATTATTCCCCTCAAAATCTTTATCCAGAAATGGAAGGTGGTGGCCGTTCGTTCGAGTATACTCCGACATGGATAGTTGCTCTTGTCTGTTTGATCATTGTTTTCATTTCACTCAGCGCGGAGCGGGGTCTTCATTATCTTGGCAAGGTAAAATATATAAATGCATATAATCCCTAATTGTTTAAGTTTTTAGATAAAATGGTTTAACTCGATTTTTGTTATCCCGTTATTTTCAGTGTTTCGTGCATAAGGGACAAGATGCACTAAATGAAGCTTTACAAAAGCTAAAAGAAGGTTTGTTGGATTTCTACCTCTCTCATTTTTCTTAATGTTAGAATTTTTGGAAGGAACAGGCTAACTAAAAGTTGCAAAATAATTTATAATTTGATTAATTTCTTGATTTGAACTTTTTTATTCTTTTGCAGAATTGATGCTTTTGGGGTTCATTTCACTGCTACTAACTGTGTTTCAAGGTCTAATAAGTGACATCTGCATCCCTGCTAATCTTGCAAATATTATGCTTCCATGCAAGCCACCGGAAACCGGCTCCTCAGCTGGTTCCCATCTGCTCGCAAACAACGGAAGGAGGCTTTTGGCTGAAGATGCTCATGAAAATCTCTGCAGAAACGTATACATGAAAACACTATATTTCAGTGTCGAGATGTGTGTGTGTGCGCGCGCATGCAAGCGTGTACGTACAGATATAAATATATAATCTACAAATTATTTTAATTGTGACAGGGAAAGGTCCAATTTTTATCTTTGGAAGCGTTACATCAGTTGCACATATTCGTATTTGTTTTGGCTGTTGTTTATGTGATATTCTGTGCGACCACAATGTTTCTTGGAGTGGCCAAGGTATGGCTCAAACTTGTACTTCGATTCATTTTAGCTTATTTTCTTTCATACTAATATTATTCTTAATATAGAACTAACTTGAGGGGTCTCCTTAGTAGCAACTTTAATCTTGAACTCTCGAGTAGTGAAATTAAGATAATGCAGAAAGATGTAATCACTACATCACACTTGTTGGTTCTAAAAATATTGAGAACATTAAACGAAATTGTGTGAAAATCTCAATAAAATCTAAGTTGTAGCTAAAAAGTAAATCCTGTTTGACAATCATTAAAACGGAACTCTTTTTATTTATTTTTACAAACTTATTTTCAACTACACATTTTCACAGAAAAATATTCTGCACGTAAACCTTATAATGCATGCAATAACTAGGGATCAACTACGCATACAGGTAAGTGAATGGAGACACTGGGAGCGTTCAATTAGAGAGGAAATGTCACCAAGACGATGCCATGGTAATTAATTTAAATTCATTATTATTTCTAACTTTTCAACTACATGTTTATATATATATATATATTCTATTTTCAGGACATCCTCATCATTTCAAAGAATTCATGGGACGTGCAGGCAGATATTGGAGAAAATTTCATGTAGTGAGTTGGATGGTAAGTTCCCTATCAATGTTATTTAAATTTTGTGTTACAAATAATAAATATTGAGAAATTAATTCAAATTTGGATTCTTGATGCAGGTAGCATTTTTCAAACAGTTTCACGGCTCAGTTACTAAGTCAGACTATATTGCGTTGAGATCAGGATTCATACAGGTATCATATAAAATTAATTCTTCATAATATTTTCTTCTATAATTAATTATTTGTAACAGACTTTTTTTGTGTTATAGGAACACTGCCCTAATAATCCTAATTTTGATTTTCACAAGTACATGCTACGAACACTGGAAGACGATTTTAAGAAAATCATCGGTATAAGGTGAAACACGAGATTTAATCGAACTATAATCCATGATTATACTTGGGAGTTTATGCTAATCATGCTGGTAAATTGTCTAAAAACAGCTGGTACTTGTGGCTCTTTGTTGTTGTCTTTCTGCTTATGAACATTGCAGGTACTATTAAAATTCAATGCCCTTTTTTGTTAAATGCATTAATATTTTCTAACTTTTCGACGCGAAATTGTGGGTTAAAATTGCAGGATGGCACACATATTTTTGGCTATCATTCTTACCTCTAGTAGTAAGTGAAGTGAACTGACTTATTGCTCAATGAAAAATTTATTTATACCTATATGTGTGCGCGCGCGCGTTAATTATTGGAGTGAATTTCAGCTTCTACTTATTGTGGGTGCTAAATTGGAGCACATAATCACTCAATTAGCAAAGAATGCCGTAGAAAGAACTTCAGGCGACCCTGAACGCACAGTGGTTAAGCCTTCTGATGAATTGTTTTGGTTTCATCGACCCCTCATTGTTCTTTACTTGATACACTTCATTTTGTTCCAAAATTCGTTTGAGATTGCGTTCTTCTTTTGGATTGTGGTAAGTATGCATTCGCAGCTTCTTTGAGTTGGGAAAAATTTTAACCAACTGAAGTTGATTGAGCAAGATGAAATAAATTTCCCAAGTGAGTTACTGTGAAATCTTGGGTTTTCTACTCTATGCAGTGCACATACGGATTCAAATCATGCATTATTGAAAAACTGATTTTCATCATCCCCAGACTGGTTATTGGGTACGTAACCACTTGGAATAAAAATAAAATGATTGATTTTTTTTGTAACGACCCAAGTCTTTGTGCCTCATTCGTTAACTTGATGATCATATTATATCATTTTATGAATCGACCAATAATGTCATTATCGTTGGATTAACAAGACACTGAATAAGTTGCTGTTGCATTGATGTTGGATCAGTAAATTAATGGATGATATTATTTTTTCTTTGGATTCTCTTTCACTCTACTTTTTAATGAGAATTAAACGTTTATCCATTTTATCTTTGAAAAGATAAAGCTAGTCAAGCCTTGGGTCTGTTTCCCAATGGTCACAAGTTCGAATCTCCTCAGAGTCATTAAGGTGAGTACTCGACTATAAATTTCAGGGTCTCGTGAAATTAGTCAAAGTGCATATAAGTTGGCCTAGATACTCACGGTCATAAAAATAATAAAAGATCTGAAAAGATAAAGCATATGTCACTTTTGTTTCATTTTCGTATCAATTTAGATAGAAATAGTCCTATGAGACCATAGATTGAAAATGAAAATGAGACACAACCTTTCATTGGGCTAGACAGTTCGAAGGAAAGATCGAATGTCCAAAAATGGAGAAGAATAATATCCATCAGAGTTTTTGAATCCAAAGTTTTCTGAATTGAAAAGGTATTCTTCTTTTCCTTAAAGACCCATCACTATTAAATAAAATTATCCATGGAAAAATCCGTTAATGTATGAATATTTTCAGTTAGTATATAGAGATTAATTGATGAAAAATTTCCACTGGTATATTGTCAGACAATTTTTCTATTTTTAAGTAATTTTTAGCATGCTATTTAAAAAAAATTAAAAATAAAAATAAAACAAGAACAACGAATAAAGCAAAAGGCGCAATAATTGTTGACCTTCAAATATGGTTGAAATTCAGCGCGATGTTACTTGCATACTTGGATGCACGTATTAGAGGCGCAAAACTGAAGCTTCTCCAAATAAATACGGGGAGATTGCAATTGTATGCACTTTGACGTTCAATTCAATGGACGGATATATAATTCAACGTGGGAGAAATGCAAAGGAGAAGAAATGCAGGAGCAAAGTTCATATTTTTAGAGTAAAAATACTAATTTGCAACAATTATCTTCAAAATGTCACAAAGTGAGAATTTACGGGCAAATGAATGGGTCTCAGGTCTCTCAAACTCTTCACGTGTGGCTTCATCTCAACGGCTTACAAGTCAAGTGCTAAATATCATATCATAGTCACCATAGCCGTAGGTATGTGACCTCCCATACAAAAGAGAATTTTGATTCTAACCATTCTTCCATAGATTTCACACCATTTAAATAGCACAACTCTAACCACCTTGTGCTTCGAAGGCCCATCCAATGTGGCTAAGAGTTGGGCCCATGTGTGATCGATCATCTTGGAATGGATAGAAGTGATAAATCTGCAAGCAGATATATCACCCCCAAAGGTTTTTGTCAATGCTGTATTGGATGAGCTCTTAACACCTCTAAATTGAAAGTAGTCGATGCGATGGTAGTGGTCTCACCACCCTGAACCAACAACACTAATAAATTCCTAAGAGCCCATCGTCATGTAACTCGCAATAGAACCAATTCCTAAGACTTTGAAACATAGGGGCGTGGAAAAGAACCAAAGACAATCGAAACAAATTAGAACTAGTCGATTCGTTTCAGTTTTGCTTAAATTTTAATCACATCTAGTTCTTACAACCAGAATCGGCCAGTTTTGATCCAATTCTAATTTCAGTACCAAGAATTGAGAATCGATGCTAATTAACCACTTATTTAATTAATTATATTTATTTATAATTTCGTGAATAATTTTTCTAGACAGCATTTTAAATGAAGATGGAACTTATCATTTGTATTGAATGATTATTATTTTTTGGTGATAGAAATTTGTACTATAATTTGAAGTAATAATTTGAAAATTTCGATTTCGTATCCGAACCAAATCAAACCAATCTAGAACCATTTTGGTTAGATTTCATGAATCCTAATGGACAGTTTGTTCCATTATAAGATAACTATTGATGTTGACCTCTAAAAATGGCTCTTCCACGTGGTCAACTTGTAGCTACTCCACGTATTCCTCCCTACGAAATGAACAAACTGTCAGGCGCACACGGCCGGAACCGACGGGGGTGGCGGCCGTATACACTCCGACGGTCAAGTCAGGTTTGGGTGGTCGGAACAGTGTCCAGGGACTACACAAATCAATCAGTCAATAAAGGGGGAGGAGAATATATAAACTTGTTATGGAGTGCTATCTATTGAGAGTTTCATTACCTTTGCCTCTGGCCAATCTTTGGGTATTTATAGGTGGTATGAACCGTGGGATGTGGAACACGTGTATACATCTGACGGTATGAAGCGTCTGCTCATAGG
>NW_019246321.1:101506-105053 GCF_002742605.1 Olea europaea var. sylvestris
CCACTTGAACCCGACCTCGGAGACGGGACACTTCGGCAGATCAGTGGCAGGAATCGGTGTATCACTTTGGAGAAGCTTCGGGAGGTCGGAGTGATCTATTTGATTTCACCGGCTTCGGAGTGGCGGGATGACACTTCGGTTACTTCGGTACCAAGGCTCGTAAAATGAGGCGTAACAGTGGTCCCCCAAATCCGAGAATGAATGAATATTTATATTATACGTGGATTTGTTTTCCTGACCGAATCGCGGCATGGGGGTAGCTGAAACTTTGTAGAGCATGGGAAGAACGCAGAGCCGAGGTGATGAGCCAGTGGTACGCTCGCGTCGGGTACGTTAAAGCGTCATAAAGATCTTAGGGACTCGTCTTCACCGAAGCGTTGGCAGGAAGAGGGAGACGGCTCAAGCTTTGCAAAGCGTGGGAGGGGACGCAGCGACCGAGGCGATAGCAAACGGGGCGTTCGCATCGGGGTGCGTCCAAGCTTTGTAAAGTTGGAGGACTCGTTTCTCGCCGAAGCGTTGGCGAAAAAGGGGGGTCGACGCGTGGGGAGATGGCTCGAACTTCGTAAAGCATAGGAGGGAACGCAGCGCCCGAGGCGATTAGCCACTGGGGCGTTCGCATCGGTTGCGGTTAAGCTTTGTAAAGTTGGGGGAGGAGATCATCCGAGGCGACCCAGAAGTCCAATGATTTGACAACTGTTGCGTGTTTCCAAGGCGACAGTTGGGTACCACGCCCATTCCCCTAGAAGTCTGCTGCGGCCAGTAATTATTATTGACGGCTGTTGGTAACCGAGGCGACGCGTTTTAATTTAGCGTGAAAGCCACAGCGACATCTTGGGCGTAGATCAAATCTGGCGTTTCATTTCAACGGCTGGGATCGAGAATACAACGAACGGTTTAGATTGATCGTTTTTGAATTCAACGGTGGAGATTGGATTTGTCTTTCCTATAAAAGGTGAACTTTGGGGGCTTATCAGAGTTTCCACCTTTGCCATACGAAAAAACAAAATTTTCTCCCAAATTTCTGGCAATTTCCGGCGTTCTACAAGCAACTCCGGCGAGAGAGAGAGAGCGATATTTCCGGCGATCTTGCACCATTTCCGGCTAGGAAACACTTCCAAACCTGTAAGTTTCAGTACCCATTTAGACTCTAAAAATTTCTTAACGAATGGCCTCGAAAGGCAGTTCTGGTTTGGGTAGGAGTTTAGAAATAGTGAGGGTGGACGAACCCATTGTGGCGACCTCCTCAGAAATAGCCGGGGCCATAATGGGGGGGGGACATGTGGAAGCGACCAGATAGCCCTCCGGATACTTCTGTGCACTGGGGGGCGTCGGACTACCCATCAAAGTTGAGGGAGGCCGACCTTGGTAGACTTAGGACAGAATATGGGATCCCAGACAGTGTGGATCTAATTCTCCCAGAGCCGGAAGAGAGAGCTTGTTACCCGAGGCCGGGCTGCGTGGCCATTAGTGAGGCGATCCTTAGAGCCGGACTTAGGCTGCCTATTCACCCGTTCTTTAGGTTGGTGCTTAGGTCTTACGGGCTAGCCCCGACGCAGCTCAATCCGAACTCCTGGAGCCAAATGGTGGGCTCCTGGATGTTGTGGAAAGAGGCGTCGTTAGGAGTGGAGATGCCCCTCTCCGTTTTCCAGACTCTCTGCATACCTAAGGTTACTGCCGGGGGGGATAAGACCCGGGGTAGGTACTACCTGACGTAATGGGGTTCCCACACTCCATTTGTGATCGATCTGCCGAGCTCCATCAAGGAATGGAAGAGCTCTTGGTGCTGGGCAGCGGGGCGATGGGACACAATGGAGGGGGACCCCCTGGCGCCTCTTACAGTCCCGGCGAAGTTTTCAACACTTAGTGAGTATAGTAGTTGATATTTTGTTTCTCTTCGGCCGGGCTTGTGTTTAACAGATGTTTCCTTTCGCAGGTTCCCTCCCTCGGTGCGAGCTATCGACAGAGGACTTCGACACTATCTGTATTATTTATCAGCTGCCTCAGAAGAAGAGGTCATATCACAGGCTGATTCGGAAAAACATACATTTCATCACTCACGACTTAATGGCGTCCCAAGGTAATAGGACCGAAGCCCACACTTTTTTAACCCGAACTCCCTATACTTGTATTAATTCCTCATTCATTTCTTTGCAGATAATTTCAACAAGAAGCTGCCAGTACGCCCCGACTTCAAAACCATTCAGAAAATGATGGCTGAAGCAAGGGCGCTGAAGGCCTCCTCCTCTTCGTATAAGAAGCAAATGGAGGAGCTAGTGGAGGCCAGTAAGAGACTTCAGCCTCCGACGGAGGATGAGATTAAGGAGGATCCGGAGGCTGACCTCCGAAGGAAGGGTAAGAAGAGTGCTGCCCCTCCCAGACGCCCAACTGTGGCGAGGCCACCCCCAGTTATACGGCAGACAACTATTCCCACGGGGGTGGCCCTCCCAGAGAGAAACCCCATTGCTACGGAGCCTGTCGCTGCCCCGGACACGGCGCCCCTTGCGACCGTACCTATTGAACACGTTCCGGGGCAGCAGAGGAGAAAAAGGGCCCGCTCTAGCAAAGAAGTTGACTTCCTCGGCACCAGTTCAGAAGAGCCAGTAAGGGAGGTGCTGGAGGCTCTCCCTCCGGAAACAGCTGTAGTGGCAGTGGCCCACAGCAAGTATTGGACCGAAGAGTGGAGGGACCACACCGCCTCCTGCACTGCTGAAGACTTGGTGGCGGCGAACAGCGCCTGCGTGGCCCGGGCACTAAGCACAAGTATCCAACTCGAGGGCTTGGTGAAGGATCTAAACTCCAAGAGGGAGGACCTCGCCAAGCGCCTCGAGGAGGCGATGCACTACGGGGACGCTGTGCGAGCTGCCCAGGCCAAAGCTGCCAAAGCAGAGGAGGGGAAGAGAGCTGCTGAGGTCCAGCTCGCTGCTTCGCAGGCGGAGGTGGAGCGGCTGAAAAAAGAGCTCTATGAGGTGGAGTGCCAGGTGGCTGTGGTGACTCGGCGGCTTGACCATGCTAACGAGCACCACAAGCTTACCACCGATGCCCTGGAGGCCTCCAACAGAGAAAAAGCGGAGCTGAAGCAGCAAGCAGAAGCCCAGTCAGTGGAGATTGCCTCTCTCAGGGAGGAGTTAAAGTCTGCAGGGGAGGTGGCGGTTCAAAATTTTATTGATCACTTCGAAGACCACCCCCTCTATGACGACTTTGCCAACTTCTGGGCCTCGTGGAGCCCCCAAAGCCTACTGGGTCGGCTGAAGGAGGTGCACCCTACACTGGACATCTCTCAACTAGAGGCAGAGTTCGGGGGACCCACTGGAGGTCGGCCTGACAAGGTTACAGAGGGGGTTCCAGAGGCCCAGGAGGCGGCCAGTGCTGAAATTCCTCCCACAGATTAGGGTTTCCTTTGTAATGGCTTCGGCCTTCCATGTATTTCAATTTCATGAAATGGGAAATTTTGTTAAATTTCTGCGAAGTTCTTTTGCTTCTGCTTCCTTGTATCCCTTTTTGTTTTATACTTGTATGAATGACAAACATTAGGCCAACTGCCTCGTAA
>NW_019246321.1:108375-110495 GCF_002742605.1 Olea europaea var. sylvestris
AAAAAAAAAATACATCTTTAAACAGTAATTTGACATTATTTCAACCACACACATTGTTTAATAAAATAATATTACACGCAAATCCAAAACTTTTCCTTATTTTTTGACCACACATTTTCCTATCAATACACTATTCAAAAATGCATTTTTATGAAAATAATGTGGCTCAAACAAGGGCTTAGTCTTCTAGCATAGTGCTCTTCATTGTAGATTTGAACGCAGATCTTCAGGAGTCTAACCATTGCTTCTCATTTTTCCTCTTTTATGGTAACTTTATTTTTAGCATTTAGAGTAGTTATAGGTAGATTCTATGCACAAATAAAGTTCATTTAGCCACAAAGGACTGAAAAAGGATGCAAGTTTGCTTCTCCAAATTGTTAGCTTAGGTTACTTGTCTGGTGTTGCACTTGTCTGTGTGGAAGCATGTAGCTTATGTACTGGCAAATATATGGAAGGTTATCGTCCGCTAATTAATAGACATCATGATTTATGAGTCTGTAGGTTTCTTGTAATGCTACTTTGCTAACATTCTTCTTGGCTTTTTTTTTTGTATAAAGTTATGCAGCAGTGACTGATTTAGCTCAGTGCTTGTGTTATATCTGACCGGGATTTTGAATTCCAATGTTTTTATCAATTCAAAATTATGAATGTTAGTTTTATTGATCAACAACCTGATGTATGTTAGCAGTGGTTACACCCATAATGCAGGCTGTAAGAACTGTGGTTCCATTTTCTGGGTCTTCTTTATCCTGCAGACAGGTTCTTGATTCTTTTTATCCTATAGATCAAATATCCTTGCTCTGAAATGCAAAATATAAGTTTTATTACTTATATGTCTTAAATGATTGGTCTGCTATGAATTCCAGTTGACAAAGCTATGATAACGTTATATAAGAAAATGAAGATTTAGCCTATGTTCGTCAAACATTATTAGTAACTTAAAAAGCTACTTCTACTACCCATCCATTTTACTCTCGAGTCAAAGTCAAACTTTGATTTTAACTACACATTTAGAACTACTACTCATTATTATCCCCATATTTCATGGTCCCTACCACTATTCCCTCTATAAAGTTCCTAAAAGGTACTAATAATCAATACCAGCAGAGGCTTAGTTACGATTAGAAATCCACACACAATTTTCTCCTCTACCTAATAATAAAAGATATTGTCAGTATTTTTATCATCTAATGGGCAGAGACATCTCATTTTATCTTATGAATTGGTTTTTCGATCAGAGTTTTGAAGGACTTTTTATGATGCTGCCTCATGGTTCTTTGAGATGATCTTCAAAATCACATGTATATTATGTTTTTTGCCAGTTTTTCGAGGCTAATGTGTTCGCTTGCTGCACAGCTGTCTATTTGTTCTGGAGAAGAACTTTTAAATTCTATGATTCCTGAATTTAGCTGGGAATTGGTTTTGCAGGAAAAGGCTTTTCCAGATGATTAATGATGTCCCAACTGTATTTGAAGTTGTGACGGGAACTGTTAAGCAGGTAAAGGACCAAGTTACTGCTCCCAATAACAATGGCAAGAATAAATCTAGTGGGAGAGTGGTAAGTGCTGTTCTATATAACCTCGTTTTCAAAATTTTATTAACATGGTTTGCTTATGCATGGTCTGTTTTTGCATCTTTTAGCCATCTCGGCAATCTGAACCCCAGCACAAGGCCGTGAAGATGCCTGCCCCAAAAGAAGATGATGACAGTGGGGAGGAGGAAGAAGAAGATGATGAACAGGGAGCAACCCTCTGCGGAGCTTGTGGGGATAACTATGGTGACGATGAATTCTGGATTTGTTGTGATATCTGTGAGAGATGGTTCCATGGAAAGTGCGTGAAGATTACACCTGCAAAAGCCGAGCATATCAAACAATACAAGTGCCCTGGTTGCAGTAGCAAGAGGGCTAAAGTTTAATCTGTCTTTTTGAACTTGAAGGTCAACATCAGTCAAGTGGGGGATTAGAAGTTTGGAACCTTTAGTTTAACATTTCAAAGTTAAAAACTTTCAAAGTCAGTGGCACATGTTAAGTTTATTAAGTAGAGTGTCTGCTAATAGGATCTGGTTTTTATGAACGACTTTGACATTTCTTTCTTTCTTTTTCTTTTTCATTTTTTTTT
>NW_019246321.1:116077-117983 GCF_002742605.1 Olea europaea var. sylvestris
AGCAAAACATAATTTCCTGAATTTTCTGGTTCAAGCTCAAAGAGCTTATTTGCAGCAAACTCCCCTAGGTCGATTCTTTTGTGAATGCGGCTGGCATTTAGAAGGGAGCCATATATTCCGGCATGAGGATCCATTGGCATTCTTTCAATAACTCTTTTTGCTTCGTTTAGTTTACCGACTCGACCTAACAAATCAACCATGCACGCATAGTGATCTATATCTGGAGATTCAATTGATTTGAACACCTCTCGGCCTTCTTCTAATAGTCCTGTGTGACTACACGCTGTCAATACACCAACATATGTGATCCTATCAGGATCAATGCCTTCTTCTTTCATCTTCTGCAGTAGTTGGGTAGTCTCAATTCCTTTTCCATGAGCTGCAAAACCCGTGATCAATGTATTGTAGGAGATCACGTCTCTGGTTTCCATTTTGTGAAAAATTGTCGTCGCATCTTTCATGCTTCCACACTTGGAGTACATAAAAATAAGAGAATTGTATACTGAAGCATTCAATTTTATTTGGTTTTCAGATATAAAATTCACAACCCAATTACCCAGTTCCAGTGCCCCTAGATGGCCACAAGCTGAAATTACACTCACCACTGTGACCTCATCTGGCATTATGCCCTTGCTTGTCATTTCCTTGAAGAGCTCAATAGCTACAGATGATTGTCCATTTTGTGAATAACCAGAAATCATCGAGTTCCAGGAGACGACATTCTTTACTGGCATCTGATCAAAGAGCTCTCTGGCTGAAGCCAACATACCGACCCTTGTGTACGCAGAAATCATAGTGTTCCAAGTAACCACATTCCTGTACCCGTTTAACTGGTCAAAAATCTTTCTTGCCATCTCAATGCTCCCACATTTCGCATACATGTCAATGATTGCTGTGTTGACAAAACAATTCCTGTTCACGCCCTTTTCATTGATCATCTTCACCAACGACTCCACCAGGCTAGGATCACTGCACGATGAACAAGAAGAAATAACAGCAACCCATGTCGTATCATTTGGGCGAACACCAACATTCAGCATCTCATCAAACAAACTTAAGGCCTCTTTGGGATACCCATTTTGAGCATAAGCCGAAATCATTGCGTTCCATGATACAACACTTTTTTCAGGCATTTGATCAAAGTACCTCCTGGCATTCACCATATCCTTCATCTTTGAGTACCCACTAACCATAGCCGTCCAAGTGATCACATTCTTCTCTGGCATCAAATCAAACAACCTTTTTGCCTCAAATTCGTCCTTCCAATTCCAATACGCGGAGATCATTGCATTGCAATCCACTACATTTCTCTCGCTCATTTCATCAAACAACTCGCGCGCAATGCCAATAGGGCCATATTGTCCATACACGTTCACAAACGCATTCCGTATAAATTTATCAGAATCAAGACTCATTTTAAGCAAATGGGCATGAAATGCTAGTCCATTTTTACCAGCCACTTTTATCAGCACCGGATATATACAAGCATTAGGCTTTATATTGCACTTGTGCATGTCATCAAACAGATTGAAAATGTGACTGTAGGCACCCAATTGGGAATAGAACTTGATCATATTGGTGAAAACAAAGGCATTGGGTAGATGAATCGAGTTGAAAATGCAGGAGGCATAATGCGGAGGAGCATGAAGGCGAGTGCAACGGTCAATGAGTTGAGCCACCCAGTAGTGTTGGTGGTGAAGAGAGTATTGAATGAGTTTTGCATGGAATTGTTTGAGATGGTTAATTGTAGTGATTTTGGTGAGAATGACATTAGAATTTTCTTGCAAAGGCTTGTTCATCACGTACCAGCGTCCGATGGAACAAGTTCATTGACATAAGTTGAGTTTTTTCTTTCATCCCGAATATTTTACCTCTATTGCATCTCTGTCTCCCAACTTTTTTTTTT
>NW_019246322.1:0-1463 GCF_002742605.1 Olea europaea var. sylvestris
AACAAGATAACAAGACCTTCAAGCAAACTGTATATTATTTCAAGTCAAGGAAACGCCAAACTTCTCCTTTTTACTTTTCAAGGACATAATCCAATGGCAATAAGCACTGGATATGGGCAATATACAATTCCCGCAAAATAGATAATATAATTATCAGGTTCATAGATGTTCCAGTCTGATCTCTTATTATGAGGAAATTAGATTGTGTGAAATGACACTGTTGCTCAGTCCAGCTGATTCATGGAGAAAAACCGAAATACAAGTTATATACATATTCCAAAAAATAAACATATTTAATCGAAGTGGGAAAACATGATCACTTTACCAAATACTTTGTTCACCCACGGTTTGTTTGGAAGATTTTTTCTAAGTGAAGAATGAATTTTTTTGGAGAATGTTTGGTTAATTAGTAGTGAAATAATGGGTATCGGAGAAAGTGGGGTTGTGAAAATAATTTTGGGAAAAAATGATTTTAAAAAATCTCTCCAAACGTACTCTTAATAAGGAGATGGAAAGGAAATAAGCAATTAAGAGAGGAGTAAGTAAGAAAAAGGAGGACTAACAGCCACCTTATTACATTGAGAATACATTCACCATTGACTTGAAAGAAGTAACATAAAGAAATAACAGTAAGAGAGTAGAAAAGGGTGTGTTCCACTTGTGGTTTCCATTGAAGACTTGCAACAGTAGCCACAATCTCCACTGGGCGGGAGAAGAGCTATGTGGTTATAAATTCAGATAGGGTGGAGAGTTTGAATTAGGTAAGGTAGTTATTTAAATTGATCGAGTGAGATGAGGGTTCTTCCAATAGAGAAAGGAAGGTTATATATAACATCAAGCAAACAAATGAACCGACCAATTACAAACAGAAATGTCAGGGAACTCTTCTTAAATTTATATAAATGAAAGATCAAATAATTTTCTAGGGAAGCTTTTCATTTTTCAATCTAGAAATGTGAGTAAAACCATTCATCTTCTCAGATCTCTCTTATAAATGTTTTGAACAGATTAATTTAGAATCTTTTTACCAACCGGTCAACATACTTTTTTCAATTTCTTTATGTTTTTAACTCCTGCTCATGCCACCAGCCAACCAGGACAACCCAAGAGTGCATCCTGCTTCCTTATGGTCCTTGAAGAGTTAAAATCTGCAACATTAAACTTAGTCATATTCGCAATAAACTTGGGGTCAACTACGTGAATAATTTTTGGCTCTCCATTGGATTGAGTACCGCATCTACTGGAAGCTTTAAATATATTAAATATCTGCAACCAAATCGGGTTATATCAATTTTATTCCATATCTCCATCTTCTAATCTGTTGTACTAGGATAATGAAACTCTTTGGAATGAAAATTTCTTTAGGCATATGCAAGACATGTCCCAACTACATAAATCATCCTTTCTGTGATTTTTCATCTGACGATGCTACATCAACACGTTGATGTACATCCTTATTTCTT
>NW_019246323.1:0-1463 GCF_002742605.1 Olea europaea var. sylvestris
AGTCATGCTATCGGTTGACACAAAGGTTAACATAAGCCATATGACATTCTATTATTGAACTGTTTAAAACACAGTCAACTTCTTCATCCAATATGTGCTGCCACTTACATTTGTGTCATTGCATATGTCAAAATCCTTTTGGCAAAGTGGCAAATAAGAACGCTCATTTCAATGTTTCTATGGATTTATATTCATTTTATATTTCTTAACAGAATTTATTGATTTTGCATTGATTAATCTAGGGGCCAGTTTATGTGGGAACAGGATGCATGTTCCGTCGATTTGCTCTTTATGGGTTTGATCCCCCTAAAAGTGATGATACCTCAAAGGGTACAGAGACACAAGCTTTGAGAGCCACGGATTTTGATCCTGATCTTGATGTCAATTTATTACCTAAGCGTTTTGGAAATTCCACAATGCTAGCTGAATCTATACCTATTGCTGAATTCCAAGGCCGTCCGGTTGCTGATCACCCCGCTGTTAAGTATGGACGACCTCCTGGCATTCTTAGGGTCCCTAGAGAACCACTTGATGCAACGACAGTAGCTGAAGCTGTCTCTGTCATTTCTTGTTGGTTAGTCTATCTTTGTTAGACTCTTAGTACAAAATTGTTAGTTGAATAGGTTTGGACTTTGATATGTGTGAACATTGTTTCACAGGTACGAGGACAAGACTGAATGGGGTGATCGTGTTGGTTGGATTTACGGTTCAGTTACTGAAGATGTCGTGACAGGGTACCGTATGCATAACCGTGGATGGCGCTCCGTCTACTGTATCACCAAGCGTGATGCCTTTCGAGGATCAGCTCCAATCAATCTCACTGATAGACTCCATCAAGTGCTCAGATGGGCAACAGGCTCTGTAGAGATTTTCTTCTCTAGAAACAATGCTTTGCTTGGGACCAAAAAACTCAAATTCCTCCAGCGCTTGGCTTACCTCAATGTTGGTGTATATCCTTTCACCTCATTATTCCTAATTGTCTACTGCTTCCTCCCTGCACTCTCACTCTTATCGGGCCACTTTATCGTGAAAAACCTCAATATTGTTTTCCTCATCTATCTCTTGACTATATCAATTTGCCTCATCGCATTGGCAATCTTGGAAGTGAAATGGTCCGGCGTGGGACTGGAAGAATGGTGGAGAAATGAACAGTTTTGGCTCATTTCTGGAACCAGTGCCCACTTCGCTGCTGTCGTACAAGGCCTTCTCAAAGTTATTGCAGGAATCGAGATTTCTTTCACACTTACTTCTAAATCCTCAGGAGATGACAATGAAGATATTTATGCAGATTTGTACTTAGTGAAATGGACTTCTTTGATGATCCCACCAATTGTTATAGGGATGATTAACATTATTGCAATGGTAGTTGCATTCTCAAGAACAATTTACAGTTCAATTCCTCGATGGAGCAAGTTCATTGGTGGAGCATTCTTCAGTTTCTGGGTGTTAGCTCATTTGTATCC
>NW_019246324.1:0-1463 GCF_002742605.1 Olea europaea var. sylvestris
TCGTTTAGGCCTCCGAATAATTAATTTCCGTATTAATTATGTCAGGTTGAAGAAGTGTTGGACCGAAAATTAACAACGCAAAACCGTACTTGCGGCAATTTCATCATTTGTCGCTACGGTGTCGGAGTGGGCCAAAATTTGGCTGGTTGATTAGAAACGGCCCGAGAAATTGGACTTGGGGCACAGACCTAGAATCATGGGATTTTAGCCAAATTCCTTTGTTTAGGGCTCCGAATAATAAATTTTCGTATTAATTATGTCAGGTTGAAGAAGTGTTAGACAGAAAATTAACAAAGAAAAATCACACCAGGGGCAATTTCATCATTTGTCGCGACGGTGTCGGAATGGGCCAAAATTTGGCAGGTTGTTTGGAAAGGACGCCAGAAATTGGACTCGGGGCACAGGCCTAGGACCACAGGATTTTAGCCAAATTCCTTCATTTAGGCCTCCAAATAATTAATTTCCGTATTATTTATGTCAGGTTGAAGAAGTGTTGGAAAGAAAATAAACAAAGCAAAGCCGCACCAAGGGCAATTTCGTCATTTGTCGCGACGTTGTTGGAATGGGCCGAAATTTGGCAGGTTTATTGGAAACGGCCCGAGAATTTGGATTTGGGGCACAGACCCAGGATCACAGGATTTTAGCCAAATTCCTTCGTTTTGGCCTCCGAATAATTAATTTCCGTATTAATTATGTCAGGTTGAAGAAGTATTGGAATGAAAATTAACAAAGAAAAGCCGCACCAGGGGCAATTTCGTCATTTGTCGCGACGGTGTCGGAATGGGCTAAAATTTGGCAGGTTGTTTGGAAGCGGCCCCAGAAATTGGACTCGGGACACAGACCTGGTATCACGGGATTTTAGCCAAATTCTTTCGTTTAGGCCTACGAATAATTAATTTTCGTATTAATTTGTCAGGTTGAAGAAGTGTTGGAAAGAAAATTAACAAAGAAAAGCCGCACCAGGTGCAATTTCGTCATTTGTCGCGACAATGTCGGAATGGGCTGAAATTTGGCTGGTTTATTGGAAACGGCTCGAGAAATTGGAGTCGGGGCACAAACCCGGTATCACGGGATTTTAGCCAAATTCCTTCATTTAGGCCTCCGAATAATTAATTTCCGTATTAATTATGTCAGCTTCAAGAAGTGTTGGAAAGAAAATTAACAAATAAAAGCCGTACCAGGGGCAATTTCGTCATTTGTCAAGACGGCGTCGGAATGGGCCAAAATTTGGCAGGTTTATTGGGAACGGCCCGAGAAATTAGAGTCGGGGCACAGACCCGGGATCACGGGATTTTAGCCAAATTCCTTCATTTAGGTCTCCGAATAATTAATTTCCGTATTGATTATGTCTGGTTGAAGAAGTATTGGACAAAAAATTAACAAAGAAAATCGAACGGGGAAAAGTTCGTCATTTGTCGCGATGGTGTCGAAATGGGCCGAAATTTGGCAGGTTGATTGGAAAC
>NW_019246325.1:0-1463 GCF_002742605.1 Olea europaea var. sylvestris
CGTCGGTGGCAATTTCGTCATTTTTCGAGTCGGTATCGGAATCGGCTAAAATTTGACGGATTGATCGGAAACAAAAATCGCGCAGTGGGAAATTTCGTCATTTTTCCGAAGGTGTCGAAATCGGTCAAAATTTGACCGATTGATCGGAAATAAAAATCGCGCCGGGGGCAATTTCGTCATTTTCGCGATGGTGTCGTAATCGGCCAAAATTTGACATATTGATCGGAAACAAAAATCGCCCCGGGACAATTTCGTCAGTTTTCACTACGGTGTCGGAATCGGCTAAAATTTGACCGATTGAACGGAAACGAAAATTGCGCCGGGGGCGATTTCGTCATTTTTCGCGACGGTGTCGAAATCGGTCAAAATTTGACCGATTGATCGGAAATAAAAATCGCGCCGGGGGCAATTTCGTCATTTATCGCGTCGGTGTCCGAATTGGCTAAAATTTGACAGATTGATCGGAAACAAAAATCGCGCCGAGCGCAATTTCGTCATTTTTCGCGACGGTGTCGAAATCGGTCAAAATTTGACCGATTGATCGGAAATAAAAATCGCGCCGGGGGCAATTTCGTCATTTATCGCGTCGGTGTCCGAATTGGCTAAAATTTGACAGATTGATCGGAAACAAAAATCGCGCCGAGCGCAATTTCGTCATTTTTCGCGACGGTGTCGAAATCGGTCAAAATTTGACCGATTGATCGGAAATAAAAATCGCGCCGGGGGCAATTTCGTCATTTTTCGCGACGGTGTCGGAATCAGCTAAAATTTGATCGATTGATCAGAAACAAAAATCGCACAGAGGGCAATTTCGTCATTTTTCGCTACGGTGTCGGAATGGGCAAAAATTTTATAGATTGAACGGAAACAAAAATCACGCCGGGGCAATTTCGTCAGTTTTCACTACGGTGTCCGAATTGGCTAAAATTTGATAGATTGATCGGAAACCAAAATCGCGCCGAGGGCAATTGCGCCATTTTTCGCGACGGTGTCGGAATCGGCTAAAATTTGACCGATTGATCGGAAACAAAGGTCGCGCCGAGGGTAATTTCTTCATTTTTCGCGACGGTGTCG
Organism: Olea europaea var. sylvestris; assembly: GCF_002742605.1. NCBI lineage: Eukaryota > Viridiplantae > Streptophyta > Magnoliopsida > Lamiales > Oleaceae > Olea > Olea europaea. The sequence goes on from NW_019246325.1 coordinate 1,075, forward strand.
GAATCGGCTAAAATTTGATCGATTGATCGGAAACATAAATAGCGTCGGGCAATTTCGTCATTTTTCGCGACGGTATCGGAATCGGCTAAAATTTGACCGATTGATCGTAAACAAAAATCGCGCCGGGGGCAATTTCGTCATTTTTTGCGACGGTGTCGTAATCGGATAAAATTTGACAGATTGATTGGAAACAAAAATCGCGCCGGGGGCAATTTTGTAATTTTAGCGACAGTGTTGGAATCGGCCAAAATTTGACTGATTCATCGGAAACAAAAATCCTGCCGGGGTCAATTTCATCATTTTTCGCGACGGTGTCGGAATCGGTTAAAATTTGACAGATTCGTCGGAAAAAAAATCACGCCGGGGGCAATTTCGTCATTTTTCGCGAC
>NW_019246326.1:0-1463 GCF_002742605.1 Olea europaea var. sylvestris
TTTTCACAATCCCAGAATCAACAAGCCCCTTTACACCAGATTTCGTCTCCTCAAATTCCTTGAGCTCTTTAATCCGGTCATTAATTTGTGCAGATACAGGTAGGGACTCTTTGAGGGTCGACATATTCATTTTCTGTTTGTTCTTCACAACTAAGAGAGAGAGAGAGAGAGAGTTGGAACAATATTGATCAAACTCTGTAGGAGCGAGTTACACTGTTGAACTACTTTATTTAAAAGATTTAATCGTTAAAAATGGAACATTAATTTTCATTATATATATATGTATGTGTGTGTGTATATATATATAGTCAGAGATTACATTATTTAAGTTGAACATTGTTTGAATTCTACTCAGGCTTGCAATATTATGCAAGGCGGGCTGTATCTAAAGTAAGGGGCATATTTTAATCTTTCAACGTTTTCCAGGCTGATTTGTCATTTGAGCATTCCAAGAAATTGAATTGTATTTAATTGTGGATTAGGCTGTTTTAACTTCGTTATTAAGGAACCCAGAATTCTTTATAAATTAAGAAGTCAATGTCTAACTAAATATATAAGAGTGAGTTTTCTTTTACTCTTCATAAGCCATTTTCTAGGCAAGTTGAGCCATATTGGAGTGAGTTTTCATCATCGCTGGGTTTGGCTGCCACGTATATTGATGATTAACCACTTTATCTCTCTAAAACTCACTCACTCTCTATCTCTATGTCTATATTTTGTATCACTCTCACACTTTTCTCTCTCTTTTCTTCACACCCATATTCTCTCTATATATATGACTCCATATCCCTAAACCCGTCTTTCTTTATTTTCTCAGGGTATGGGACGTTATGAATAATATTGAAAGATTCATCTAACTCATCTTTTTAAATATACAAGGAAAGCAATTCTTTAACGACCTCTCATGGCTAGTGGTAATTAAGTAAACGCTAGCGAATCAAATGTAATTTTGCATATTCTTCCTTATTTTTTTAATTTTTGGATTACTCAGAATTATTTTGTTTTTTATGGGCTATATTTAGGGATTTTTTTAATAATGTTTTAGATAGAGAAATTGCTTCATTTTTCTATTGTTTTCATCATCAATCATGGGTTTCAGTTTTTGTTTCTTTTTGCTTATTTTTTCTACCTCTTTATTTGACTAACTTAGTACTGATTTAGCTTACTTTAATAAGTCGATTTTATGTTTGTCATTTGGAATTTATAGATTGTTTCTTGATCTTTATCATTTACTTTCCTTTGTAGTGTATGCATGATTTTTCCATAATTTTCCTTTAATGGATCAAAAAATTATTTTAAAGTAAATTTAAAGTATATTATAAGTTAGCCCAAAATGGTATTGTTGCCAATTTTGACAAATAAAAAATTTACTTAGTTTTAAATTTACTTATTTATTTATAATTAAAGTTCTTTAAGCCTAGCTAAACATCACCACCTTTCTGAAATGAGAAGTCGCTCATTCC
>NW_019246327.1:0-1463 GCF_002742605.1 Olea europaea var. sylvestris
AAAACGGTCGCTACATTTCCAGAAAGTACTTATGGGCCCAAAACGGACACCGTGTGCAAAAGTTGCGCTCAATTCTTCGAACCTCGACAATCGATGCCTTCCAAATATAAAAGTGCTCATTCTTTCGAAAAATGGGCGAAATCTCTCGTACGTCACGACGTAGTTGTGAGTTCAATCCAAAACGGTCGCTACATTTCCAAAAATTACTTATGGACCGAAAACGGACACTGTGTTCGAAAGTTACGCTCAATTCTTCGTACGCCGACAATCCATGCCTTCCAAATATAAAAGTGCTCATTCTTTCGAAAAAAGGGCGAAATCCCTCGTACGTCACGACGTAGTAGTGAGTTCAATCCAAAACGGTCGCTACATTTCCAAAAAGTACTTATGGGCCCGAAACGGACACCGTGTGCAAAGGTCACGCTCAATTCTTCGTACGCCGACTATCCAAGCCTTCCAAACGAAAAATTGGTCATTCTTTCGAAAAATGGCTGAAATCCCTCATAGGTCACGACGAAGTTGTGAGTTCAATCCGAAAGGGTCTCTACATTTCCAAAAAGTACTTATGGGCCCAAAACGGACACCGTGTGCAAAGGTCACGCTCAATTCTTCGTACGCCGACAATCCATGCCTTCCAAATATAAAAGTGCTCATTCTTTCGAAAAATGGGCAAAATCCCTCATACGTCCTGATGAAGTAGTGAGTTCAATCCAAAATGGTCGCTACATTTCCAAAAAGTACTTATGGGCCCAAAACGGACACCGTGTGCAAAGGTCACGCTCAATTCTTCGTACGCCGACAATCCATTCATTCCAAATATAAAAGTGCTCAGTCTATCGAAAAATGGCCGAAATCCCTCATACGTCACGACGAAGTAGTGAGTTCAATCCAAAACGGTCGCTACATTTCCAGAAAGTACTTATGGGCCCAAAACGGACATCGTGTGCAAAAGTTGTGCTCAATTCTTCGAACGCCGACAATCGATGCCTTCCAAATATAAAAGTGCTCATTCTTTCGAAAAATGGGCAAAATCCCTCATACGTCCCGACGAAGTAGTGAGTTCAATCCAAAACGGTCGCTACATTTCCAGAAAGTACTTATGGGCCCAAAACGGACATCGTGTGCAAAAGTTGTGCTCAATTCTTCGAACGCCGACAATCGATGCCTTCCAAATATAAAAGTGCTCATTCTTTCGAAAAATGGGCAAAATCCCTCATACGTCCCGACGAAGTAGTGAGTTCAATCCAAAACGGTCGCTACATTTCCAGAAAGTACTTATGGGCCCAAAACGGACATCGTGTGCAAAAGTTGTGCTCAATTCTTCGAACGCCGACAATCGATGCCTTCCAAATATAAAAGTGCTCATTCTTTCGAAAAAAAGGCGAAATCCCTCGTACGTCACGACGTAGTAGTGAGTTCAATCCAAAACGGTCGCTACATTTCCAAAAAGTACTTATGGGCCC
>NW_019246328.1:0-1463 GCF_002742605.1 Olea europaea var. sylvestris
GTCGGTGTATGAAGAATTGAGCGTAACTTTTGCACCCGGTGTCCGTTTTGGGCCCGTAAGTCCTTTTCGGAAATGTAGCGACTATTTTGGATTGAACTCACCACTTCGTCGTGATGTATGAGGGTTTTGGCCATTTTTCAAAAGAGTGAGCACTTGCATATTTGTAACGCTTGGATTGTAGGCGTACGAAGAATTGAGCGCAACTTTTGCACCCGGTGTCCGTTTTGGGACCATAAGTACTTTTCGGAAATGTAGCGACCGTTTTGGATTGAACTCACCATTTCGTCATGACGTACGAGGGATTTCAGCCATTTTTTGAAAGAATGAGCACTTGCATATTTGGAACGCTTGGATTGTCGACGTACGAAGAATTGAGCACAACTTTTGAACCCGATGTCCGTTTTGGGACCATAAGTACTTTTTGGAAATGTAGCGACCGTTTTGGATTGAACTCACCATTTCGTCATGACGTACGAGGGATTTCAGCCATTTTTTGAAAGAATGAGCACTTGCATATTTGGAACGCTTGGATTGTCGACGTACGAAGAATTGAGCACAACTTTTGAACCCGATGTCCGTTTTGGGACCATAAGTACTTTTTGGAAATGTAGCGATCGTTTTGGATTGAACTCACCACTTCGTCGTGACGTAAGAGAGATTTCAGCCATTTTTCGAAAGTGTGAGCACTTGCGTATTTGCAACGTTTGGATTGTCGGCGTACGAAGAAATGAGCGTAACTTTTGCATGCGATGTCCGTTTTGGGCACATAAGTACTTTTTGGAAATGTAGCGACCGTTTTAGATTGAACTCACCACTTCGTCGTGACGTATGAGGGATTTTAGCCATTTTTCGAAAGTGTGAGCACTTGCATATTTCGAACGCTTGGATTGTCGGCGCACGAAGAATTGAGCGTAACTTTTGCAAACGGTGTCCGTTTTCGGACCATAAGTACTTTTCGGAAATGTAGCGACCGTTTTGGATTGAACTCACCACTTCATCGTGACGTACGAGGGATTTAGGCCATTTTTCGAAAGAATGAGCACTTGCATATTTGGAACGCTTGGATTGTCGACGTACGAAGAATTGAGCATAACTTTTGCACCCGATGTCCATTTTGGGACCATAAGTACTTTTTGGAATTGTAGCGACCATTTTGAATTGAACTCACCACTTTGTCGTGACGTATGAGGGATTTCGGCCATTTTTTGAAAGTGTGAACACTTGCATATTTGGAACGTTTGGATTGTCGGCGTACGAAGAATTGAGCGTAAGTTTTGCACTCTGTGTCCGGTTTGGGCCCGTAAGTCTATTTCGAAAATGTAGCGACCGTTTTGGATTGAAGTCACCACTTCGTCGTGACGTATGAGGGATTTCAGCCATTTTTTAAAAGGGTTAGCACTTGCTTATTTGGAATGCTTGGATTGTCCGCGTACGAAGAATTGAGCGTAACTTTTGCACCCGGT
>NW_019246329.1:0-1463 GCF_002742605.1 Olea europaea var. sylvestris
GCGAAAAATGACGAAATTACCCCCAGCGCGATTTTTGTTTCCGATCAGTCTGTCAAATTTTAGCCCATTCCAACACCGTCGCGAAAAATGACGAAATTACCCCCGGCGCGATTTTTGTTTACTATCAGTCTGTCAATTTTTAGCCCATTCCGACATCGTCGCGAAAAATGACGAAATTGCCCCAGACGCGATTTTTGTTTCCGATCAGTCTGTCATATTTTAGCCCATTCCGACACTGTCGCGAAAAATGACGAAATTGCCCCGGCGCGATTTTTGTTTCCGATCAGTCTGTCAAATTTTAGCCCATTCCGACACCGTCGCGAAAACTGACGAAATTGGCCCCGTCGCGATTTTTGTTTCCGATCAGTCTATCAAATTTTAGCTCATTCCGACTCCGTCGCGAAAAATGACAAAATTTAACCCGGCGCGATTTTTGTTTCCGATTGGTATGTCAAAATTTAGCCCATTCCGACACCGTTGCGAAAACAGACGATATTTGCCCCGCCGCGATTTTTATTTCTAATCAATCTGTCAAATATTAGCCCATTCCGACTCCGTCGCGAAAAATGACGATATTACCCCCGGCGCGATTTTTGTTTACGATCAGTCTGTCAAATTTTACCCCATTCCGACTCCGTCGCGAAAAATGACGAAATTGCCCTCGGCGCAACTTTTGTTTTCGATCAGTCTGTCAAATTTTAGCCCATTCTGACACCGTCGAGAAAACTGACGAAATTGGACCCAGCGTGATTTTTGTTTCCAATCAGTCTGTCAAATTTTAGCCAATTCCGATACCGTCGTGGAAAATGACGAAATAACCCCCCAGCGCGATTTTTGTTTCCGATCAGTCTGCCAAATTTTATTTCATTCTGACTCCGTCGCGGAAAATGATGAGATTGCCCCGGCGCGATTTTTGTTTCCGATCAGTGTGTAAAATTTTAGCCCATTCCTACTCCGTCGCGAAAAACGACGAAATTGCCCCCGACGCGATTTTTGTTTCCGAAAAGTTTGTAAAATTTTAACCCATTTCGACTCCGTCGCGGAAAATGACAAAATTACCCCCAGCGCGATTTTTGTTTCCGATCAGTCTGTCAAATTTTAGCCCATTCCGACTCCGTCGCGAAAAATGACGAAATTGCCCTCGGCGCGACTTTTGTTTCCGATCATGTCTGTCAAATTTTAGCCCATTCCGACTCCGTCGCGAAAAATGACGTAATTGCCCCCAGCGCGATTTTTGTTTTCGATCAGTCTTTCAAATTTTAGCCCACTCCGACTCCGTCGCGAAAAATGACGAAATTGCCCCCGACCCGATTTTTGTTTCCGATCAGTCTGTCAAATTTTAGCACATTCCGACACCGTTGCGAAAAATGACAAAATTAACCCCAGCGCGATTTTTGTTTCCGATCAGTCTGTCAAATTTTAGCCCATTCCAACACCGTCGCGGAAAATGACGAAATTGCCCC
>NW_019246330.1:0-1463 GCF_002742605.1 Olea europaea var. sylvestris
TAGAAAGGAAAATAACTAGAAAATCTAGGTAAAGCCAGTGTTGCAAAAGATTGCTATAGTAATGGAGAACTTCTAGTTATTTCCAATAGTGACTCCAAACCTTACGAGGATTAGTTTCTTAATACATCTTACACGTTTCATATGTGCTCTAATCAAATTGGTTTTCAAAGGTGCTAAGATAATGAGAAATAATGCTCCTTGTAAGATAGCTGGTATTGGAACGATAAGAGTTAAAATATTTAATAGAACTGTTAGGATATTCGATGATATGAGACATGTTTCAGATTTGAAGAGAAATTATATATCTTTGCGTATTCGTTATTCAGAAGGGCACAAGTACACTAATGAAAGTAGGGTCTTGAAGGTAAGCAAATGTGCTCGTATTGTGATGAAAGGGTACAGAAGATCTGCCTAGTTATATGTGTTACAGGGTTTTACAAGATTATTGATACAAATTAATAGAGATCAGACACATAGGTGGAGTTTGAGTTTGGGTCAATAACTATACCAGACTTTATATTTCAGTTTTGTTCAGAAGTTAAGGGTAGTGCCACTTTGCTACCACCACGTAGTTATGGCAAAAAACCTATCCCCGCCTCGCCCCGACAAATTGGTGGGGCGAGGTGCGTAAAGAGCAAAAAATAATAATAAAATAATTTTATTTATAGACAATTTACTAGTTAAAAATTCATTTTGAATTTGTATTTTATTCTCTAATAATAGCATAACTCGAAATACTGAAAATGTAGAAAAAAATTAAATGGGGCAAAAAATTGGGCAAAAAGCTGCCTTGCCCCTGTCCCATCTAAGGCGGGGTAGGAGGGCACCGAACCTATCTCGTTGCCATCCCTACCACCCCCAGTGATACCACATTATTCTATTGTTAAAAATAGATCCAAAAGAAATATTAGACCTCTACATAAGTGCGGTGAGAGTGATTTGGTTGCTTATACTTTGAGTGTTGCCAAAGGTATTGATTTCATTGAAAAACCTTCTAAGAGGAAGTTAGGTGTGTTGATTCGATTTTGTTGAAAATCTTGAAAAGAGAAGATCTCTTACAGGGTACAATTTTTACTATTGGTGATTGTGTTTTCAATTGGAAAGCTATTATGTGGTATAAGAGGTTTGGCTCATTTTTAGTCACTCATGGCTTTAAGAAAACAATTTATGATAGCTCTATTTATTTTAAGAAGTGTGGTGATGGGTCATTTGTGTATCTAACCTTTTATGTTGACAGTAACCAAGGATAAGGGAGAAATAAGAAAAGTGAAAGCCTAGCTCAGTGAAGAATTTGATATTATTGTGAGCAAAGCTGGTACCTAAAATAATACTATTGATATGATGACCAAGTTACTTACTATAGTCAAGTATGAGCATTACTTGAACTTGGTTAGTATTTGTTCATTGAGTTTACCCTTAAGCTTTTGTAGAAAGGTGAAGTTTTATTATTTCCATTGGAATTC
>NW_019246331.1:0-1463 GCF_002742605.1 Olea europaea var. sylvestris
TAACGAAATTAAACCCGGCGCAGTTTTTGTTCCCGATCAACCTGTCAAATTTGAGCCCATTCCGACACAGTCGAGAAAAATGATGAAATTTCCCCCAGCGTGATTTTTGTTTCCGATCAACCAGTCAAATTTTAGCCAATTCTGACACAGTCGCGAAAAATGACGAAATTACACCCGGCGCTATTTTTGTTCCCGATCAACCTGTCAAATTGAAGCCCATTCCGACACAGTCGAGAAAATTGACTAAATTGCCGTCGGCGCGATTTTTATTTCCGATCAAACTGCCAAATTTCAGCCAATTCCGACATAGTCGAGAAAAATGACGAAAATTGCCCAAGGCGTGATTTTTGTTTTCGATCAACCAATCAAATTTTAGCCAATTTCGAAACAGTCGCAAAAAATGACGAAATTACACCCAGCGCGATTTTTGTTCCCGATCAACCTGTCAAATTTGAGCCCATTTCGACACAGTCGAGAAAAATGACGAAATTGCCCCCGGCGCGACTTCTGTTTCCGATCAACCTATCAAATTTTAGCCAATTCCGACACAGTCACGAAAAATGACGAAATTGCCGCCGCCGCGATATTTATTTCCGATGAAACTGCCAAATTTCAGCCAATTCCGACACAATCGAGAAAAATGACGAAATTGCCCTCGACGCGGTTTTTGTTCTCGATAAACCTGTCAAATTTCAGCCCATTCCGACACAGTCGAGAAAAATGACGAAATTGTCGCCGGCGCGAGTTTTATTTCCGATCAAACTGCCAAATTTCTACCAATTCCGACACAGTCGAGAAAAATGACGAAATTGTCGCCGGCGCGAGTTTTATTTCCGATCAAACTGCCAAATTTCTACCAATTCCGACACAGTCGAGAAAAATGACGAAATTGTCGCCGGCGCGAGTTTTATTTCCGATCAAACTGCCAAATTTCTACCAATTCCGACACAGTCGAGAAAAATGACGAAATTGTCGCCGGCGCGAGTTTTATTTCCGATCAAACTGCCAAATTTCTACCAATTCCGACACAGTCGAGAAAAATGACAAAATTACCCCCGGCGCAAATTTTGTTTCCGATCAACCAGTCAAATTTTAGCCAATTCCAACACAGTTGCGGAAAATGACGAAATCACACCCAGCGCTATTTTTGTTCCCGATCAACCTGTCAAATTTGAGACCATTCATACACAGTCGAGAAAAATGACGAAATAGCCCAAGGCGCGATTTTTGTTTCCGATCAACATGTCAAATTTTAGGCAATTTCGACCCAGTCGCGAAAAATGACGAAATTGCCCCGGCTCGATTTTTATTTCCGATCAACCTGTCAAATTTGAGCCCATTCCGACACAGTCAAAAAAAATGACGAAATTGCTCCCGGCACGATTTTTATTTCGGATCAAACTGCCAAATTTCAGTCAATTCCGACACGGTCGAGAAAAATGACGAAATTGCCCCCGACGCGG
>NW_019246332.1:0-5524 GCF_002742605.1 Olea europaea var. sylvestris
GAGGCCCAAACGAAGGAATTTGGCTAAAATCCCGTGATCCCCAATCTGTGCACCGAGTCCAATTTCGTGGGCTATTTCCAATCAACCTGCTAAATTTTGGCCCATTCCAACAACGTCATGACAAATGACAAAATTGTCCCTGATGCGGCCTTTATTTGTAAATTTTCTGTCTAGCACTTCTTCAACCTGACATAATTAATGAGGAAATTAATTATTCGGAGGCCAAAACCGAAGGAATTTGGCGAAAATCCCGTGATTCCGGGTCTGTGCCCCAAGTACAATTTCCCAGGCCGTTACCAATCAACCTGCCAAATTTTGGCCCATTTCAATACCGTCACGAAAAATGATAGAATTGCCCCTGGTGCGGTTTTGCTTTGTNCATTTCTTCAACTTGATACAATTAATAAGGAAATTAATTATCCAGAGGTACAAATGAAGGAATTTGGCTAAAATCCCGTGATCGCGGGTCTGTGCCCCGAGTCCAATTTGGCAGGCCGTTTCCAATCAACCTGCCAAATTTTGGCCCACTCCAACACCGTCACGAAAAATGATAGAATTGCTCTTGGTGCGATTTTGCTTTGTTAATTTTCTGTCCAACACTTTTTAAACTTGACATAATTAATAAGGAAATTAATTATTCGGAGGCCCAAACGAAGGAATTTGGCTGAAATCCCGTGATCCCGAGTCTGTGCCACGAGTCAAATTTCATTCATCGTTTCCAGTCAACCTGCTAAATTTCAGCCCATTTCGACACCAACGCGACAAATGACAAAATTGCCCCTGGTGCGATTTTTCTTTGTTAATTTTCTGTCCAACACTTCTTCAACCTGACATAATTAATAAGTAAATTAATTATTCGGAGGCCCAAACGAATGAATTTGGCTAAAATCCCGTGATCTCGAGTTTGTGCCCCGAGTCCAATTTCGCGGGCCGTTTCCAATCAAACTGCCAAATTTTGGCTCATTCCGACACCATCGCGACAAATGACAAAATTGCCCCTGGTGCGGCCTTTATTTGTTAATTTTCTGTCCAGCACTTCTTCAACCTAACATAATTAGTAAGGAAATTAATTATTCGGAGGCCCAAACGAAGGAATTTGGCTAAAATCCCGTGATCCCGGGTCTGTGCCCCGAGTCCAATTTCGCTAGCCGTTTCCAATCAACCTGTAATCCTTTTCCCCATTCCGACATTGTTGCCAAAAATGACAAAATTACCGCTGGTGCAGTTTTACTTTGTTACTTTTATGTCCAACACTTCTTCAACTTGACATAATTAATAAGTAAATTAATTATTCGGAGGTCTAAACGAAGGAATTTAGCAAAAATCTCGTGATCTCAGGTGTATGCCCCGAGTACAATTTCGCAAGCTGTTTCCAATCAACCTGTCAAATTTTGGCCAATTCCAACATCATCGCGATAAATGACAAAATTGCCCCTGGTGCGGCCTTTATTTGTTAATTTTCTGTCTAGCACTTCTTCAACCTAACATAATTAATAAGGAAATTAAATATTCGGAGGCCCAAATGAAGGAAATTGGCTAAAATACCATGATCCCGGGTCTGTGCCCTAAGTCTAATTTCGCGGGCTGTTTTCAATCAACCTATCAAATTTAGGCCCATTCCGGCACCATCGCGACAAATGAGAAAATTGCCCCTGGTACGATTTTACATTGTTAATTTCTGTCCAACACTTCTTCAACCTGACATAATTAATAAGGAAATTAATTATTCGGAGGCCAAGACGAAGGAATTTGGCTGAAATCCCGTGATCCCTGGTCTGTGCCCAGAGTCCAATTTCGCGCACCGATTCCATTCAACCTACCAAATTTCGGCCCATTTCGACACCATCGCAACAAATGACAATATGTCTGTGCCCCGATTCCAAATTTCGCGGGCCGTTTCCAATCAACCTGCCAAATTTTCACCCATTCCGACACCGTCGCGACAAATGACAATATTACCCCTGGTGAGGTTTTGCTTTGTTAATTTTCTATCCAATACTTCTTCAACCTGACATAATTAATAAGGAAATTAATTATTCGGAGGCCCAAACGAAGGAATTTGGCTAAAATCGCGTGATCTAGGGTTTGTGCCCCGATTCCAATTTCGCGCGCCGTTTCCATTCAACCTGCAAATTTCTGCCCTTTCCGACACCATCTCGAAAAATGAAAAAATTACTTTTGGTGCAGTTTTTCTTTGTTAATTTTCTGTCCGACACCTCTTCAATCTGACATAATTAATAAGGAAATTAATTATTCGGAGGCCCAAACGAAGGAATTTGGCTAAAATCGCGTGATCTAGGGTTTGTGCCCCGATTCCAATTTCGCGCGCCGTTTCCATTCAACCTGCAAATTTCTGCCCTTTCCGACACCATCTCGAAAAATGAAAAAATTACTTTTGGTGCAGTTTTTCTTTGTTAATTTTCTGTCCGACACCTCTTCAATCTGACATAATTAATAAGGAAATTAATTATTCGGAGGCCCAAACGAAGGAATTTGGCTAAAATCGCGTGATCTAGGGTTTGTGCCCCGATTCCAATTTCGCGCGCCGTTTCCATTCAACCTGCAAATTTCTGCCCTTTCCGACACCATCTCGAAAAATGAAAAAATTACTTTTGGTGCAGTTTTTCTTTGTTAATTTTCTGTCCGACACCTCTTCAATCTGACATAATTAATAAGGAAATTAATTATTCGGAGGCCCAAACGAAGGAATTTGGCTAAAATCGCGTGATCTAGGGTTTGTGCCCCGATTCCAATTTCGCGCGCCGTTTCCATTCAACCTGCAAATTTCTGCCCTTTCCGACACCATCTCGAAAAATGAAAAAATTACTTTTGGTGCAGTTTTTCTTTGTTAATTTTCTGTCCGACACCTCTTCAATCTGACATAATTAATAAGGAAATTAATTATTCGGAGGCCCAAACGAAGGAATTTGGCTAAAATCGCGTGATCTAGGGTTTGTGCCCCGATTCCAATTTCGCGCGCCGTTTCCATTCAACCTGCAAATTTCTGCCCTTTCCGACACCATCTCGAAAAATGAAAAAATTACTTTTGGTGCAGTTTTTCTTTGTTAATTTTCTGTCCGACACCTCTTCAATCTGACATAATTAATAAGGAAATTAATTATTCGGAGGCCCAAACGAAGGAATTTGGCTAAAATCGCGTGATCTAGGGTTTGTGCCCCGATTCCAATTTCGCGCGCCGTTTCCATTCAACCTGCAAATTTCTGCCCTTTCCGACACCATCTCGAAAAATGAAAAAATTACTTTTGGTGCAGTTTTTCTTTGTTAATTTTCTGTCCGACACCTCTTCAATCTGACATAATTAATAAGGAAATTAATTATTCGGAGGCCCAAACGAAGGAATTTGGCTAAAATCGCGTGATCTAGGGTTTGTGCCCCGATTCCAATTTCGCGCGCCGTTTCCATTCAACCTGCAAATTTCTGCCCTTTCCGACACCATCTCGAAAAATGAAAAAATTACTTTTGGTGCAGTTTTTCTTTGTTAATTTTCTGTCCGACACCTCTTCAATCTGACATAATTAATAAGGAAATTAATTATTCGGAGGCCCAAACGAAGGAATTTGGCTAAAATCGCGTGATCTAGGGTTTGTGCCCCGATTCCAATTTCGCGCGCCGTTTCCATTCAACCTGCAAATTTCTGCCCTTTCCGACACCATCTCGAAAAATGAAAAAATTACTTTTGGTGCAGTTTTTCTTTGTTAATTTTCTGTCCGACACCTCTTCAATCTGACATAATTAATAAGGAAATTAATTATTCGGAGGCCCAAACGAAGGAATTTGGCTAAAATCGCGTGATCTAGGGTTTGTGCCCCGATTCCAATTTCGCGCGCCGTTTCCATTCAACCTGCAAATTTCTGCCCTTTCCGACACCATCTCGAAAAATGAAAAAATTACTTTTGGTGCAGTTTTTCTTTGTTAATTTTCTGTCCGACACCTCTTCAATCTGACATAATTAATAAGGAAATTAATTATTCGGAGGCCCAAACGAAGGAATTTGGCTAAAATCGCGTGATCTAGGGTTTGTGCCCCGATTCCAATTTCGCGCGCCGTTTCCATTCAACCTGCAAATTTCTGCCCTTTCCGACACCATCTCGAAAAATGAAAAAATTACTTTTGGTGCAGTTTTTCTTTGTTAATTTTCTGTCCGACACCTCTTCAATCTGACATAATTAATAAGGAAATTAATTATTCGGAGGCCCAAACGAAGGAATTTGGCTAAAATCGCGTGATCTAGGGTTTGTGCCCCGATTCCAATTTCGCGCGCCGTTTCCATTCAACCTGCAAATTTCTGCCCTTTCCGACACCATCTCGAAAAATGAAAAAATTACTTTTGGTGCAGTTTTTCTTTGTTAATTTTCTGTCCGACACCTCTTCAATCTGACATAATTAATAAGGAAATTAATTATTCGGAGGCCCAAACGAAGGAATTTGGCTAAAATCGCGTGATCTAGGGTTTGTGCCCCGATTCCAATTTCGCGCGCCGTTTCCATTCAACCTGCAAATTTCTGCCCTTTCCGACACCATCTCGAAAAATGAAAAAATTACTTTTGGTGCAGTTTTTCTTTGTTAATTTTCTGTCCGACACCTCTTCAATCTGACATAATTAATAAGGAAATTAATTATTCGGAGGCCCAAACGAAGGAATTTGGCTAAAATCGCGTGATCTAGGGTTTGTGCCCCGATTCCAATTTCGCGCGCCGTTTCCATTCAACCTGCAAATTTCTGCCCTTTCCGACACCATCTCGAAAAATGAAAAAATTACTTTTGGTGCAGTTTTTCTTTGTTAATTTTCTGTCCGACACCTCTTCAATCTGACATAATTAATAAGGAAATTAATTATTCGGAGGCCCAAACGAAGGAATTTGGCTAAAATCGCGTGATCTAGGGTTTGTGCCCCGATTCCAATTTCGCGCGCCGTTTCCATTCAACCTGCAAATTTCTGCCCTTTCCGACACCATCTCGAAAAATGAAAAAATTACTTTTGGTGCAGTTTTTCTTTGTTAATTTTCTGTCCGACACCTCTTCAATCTGACATAATTAATAAGGAAATTAATTATTCGGAGGCCCAAACGAAGGAATTTGGCTAAAATCGCGTGATCTAGGGTTTGTGCCCCGATTCCAATTTCGCGCGCCGTTTCCATTCAACCTGCAAATTTCTGCCCTTTCCGACACCATCTCGAAAAATGAAAAAATTACTTTTGGTGCAGTTTTTCTTTGTTAATTTTCTGTCCGACACCTCTTCAATCTGACATAATTAATAAGGAAATTAATTATTCGGAGGCCCAAACGAAGGAATTTGGCTAAAATCGCGTGATCTAGGGTTTGTGCCCCGATTCCAATTTCGCGCGCCGTTTCCATTCAACCTGCAAATTTCTGCCCTTTCCGACACCATCTCGAAAAATGAAAAAATTACTTTTGGTGCAGTTTTTCTTTGTTAATTTTCTGTCCGACACTTCTTCAATCTGACATAATTAATAAGGAAATTAATTATTCGGAGGCCCAAACG